>NW_015552819.1:50915-51980 GCF_001515605.1 Sinocyclocheilus anshuiensis | reverse complement strand
CACACAATAGTGTTTTCACGACTTTCAAAAAGAGGAAAAAATAGAGAGAAAGGCACTCTCACAGCAGCAGCGTTAACTAGTTTTTTTGTATAGTGATGCAGGTAATATAATACAAAGTAAAGTGTCATAAATGTACACACATTTAAAATAAAATAAAATAAAATAACAAAATAGGCTTTACGACAAAAAAAAGTAAAAAAAAGGATTTATGATGCTGATGACAGCGGAAAGGCGTCCCCATGTATTAATTGCTAATTAGTTCCAGGTGTGTCTCATCATCCCCTCATCAAGTCTTGTGTATTTAAAGTGAGTCCTGTTCATAGTCTCGTTGTCTGGTATTGAACATCGTCTTTCCCCGCTATGTGTGTGTTCCTGGTTCCTTTGATGTCAATTAAAGTCCATTTGTTTGAAGTTTACGCCACGTCTCCTCGTTCCTCGCTCCGTGCTCCTCACAGTAGCGGTTCGTGATACCAGACCAAAACAGTAACCTCCGTGTGTTCCCTCCGTTTTTGTTTCCGTTTTTACCCAGTGTTTTTTGTTTCCGTTGTGCCCTTATGGATCCCCTCGCCTGCCCTGAATACCTCCTCCTCCTGCTGGAGCAGGGGGAAAAATCGCTCGAGGGCCATACCAGACTGTTTCTGGCCCTCGCCGAACTCACCAGCTATCCGGACGACATGCTGACGGAGAGCCCGAGCTCGCCGCGGCCAATGAGCCATTGGCGCATGGAGCGACAGAGCAACGGATCGCCGCGGAGCCGGTGCTGCAAGTGACGTCAGTCAAGGTGCGAGAGCAGGCAACAGAGCCCGCCACGAGGGAGAATGCCGTGGACACAGAGAGCGCGGAGTGGAGCTCCGCCCACTGCACCGCGGCTGAGGGTGAGCTGATTATACAGCTGGGACTGCTGGACTTCGAGGGGGACCTTATAGACTGGCAAACAGAGCTGGAAGCCGACTTGCCCCCTCTCCTCTCTCCTTCGTTCCTGCTGGTCCCATCCAGCCCTGAGTGGGCTCCCGTTTCCCAGCCCAGTAAAGAGAGGGTTCCAGTCCCCGAGTTTAGCCCAGAGAG
>NW_015552819.1:43667-50460 GCF_001515605.1 Sinocyclocheilus anshuiensis | reverse complement strand
TTCCAGTCCCCCAGTTTAGCCCAGAGAGGGCTCCAGTCCCCGAGTTTAGCCCAGAGAGGGCTCTAGTCCCCAAGTTTAGCCCAGAGAGGGCTCCTGTTCCCATGTCCAGCCCTGAGAGGGCTCCTGGTACCAAGTTAAGTCCGGAGGCTCACAAAGGCCCACCCACCCATCCGCTCCTGCCTCCTCCACCCTCACAAATGCCCACCCACTCTCTCCTGCCTCCTTCACCGCTGTCGTCTGGAAGCCCCTCTGCTCGCCCTCAGCCCACCATCAGCACGGTGCCAGCTCCACAGGACTGCCATCCTCCAGCGTCGCCGTGGCTGGAGTATCACTTGACTCCGCCTCCAGCCTCTAAGCCCCGGACTCCGCCTCGGCCCGTGGACCCGTCGGCTCCACCATGGCTCCTAGCTCCCTCCTCTCCGCTGTGACCCGGCAGTCCAATACCTCCGCCAGGCTCCCTTCGTCCCTCCGGCTCCGTCAGGCTGCTTCATCCCTTCGGCTCCTCCTCAGTCCTCTGTCGCTCCGGCTCCACCGCGGCCTTTCGGATCCATGCCTCCGCGTCAGTCGTCGGCGCCATCTGCTCCGCCTTGGCCCTCCCAATCCTCCCATGTTTTTCCCATGTCTCATTGTGTTCCTTGATTTCAGGTGTTCCCTCATTAGTTCCAGGTGTTTCTCGTTATTCCCCGAAGTTTACGCCACGTCTCCTCGTTCCTCGCTCCGTGCTCCTCACAGTAGCGGTTCGTGATACCAGACCAAAACAGTAACCTCCGTGTGTTCCCTCCGTTTTTGTTTCCGTTTTTACCCAGTGTTTTTTGTTTCCGTTGTGCCCTTATGGATCCCCTCGCCTGCCCTGAATACCTCCTCCTCCTGCTGGAGCAGGGGGAAAAATCGCTCGAGGGCCATACCAGACTGTTTCTGGCCCTCGCCGAACTCACCAGCTATCCGGACGACATGCTGACGGAGAGCCCGAGCTCGCCGCGGCCAATGAGCCATTGGCGCATGGAGCGACAGAGCAACGGATCGCCGCGGAGCCGGTGCTGCAAGTGACGTCAGTCAAGGTGCGAGAGCAGGCAACAGAGCCCGCCACGAGGGAGAATGCCGTGGACACAGAGAGCGCGGAGTGGAGCTCCGCCCACTGCACCGCGGCTGAGGGTGAGCTGATTATACAGCTGGGACTGCTGGACTTCGAGGGGGACCTTATAGACTGGCAAACAGAGCTGGAAGCCGACTTGCCCCCTCTCCTCTCTCCTTCGTTCCTGCTGGTCCCATCCAGCCCTGAGTGGGCTCCCGTTTCCCAGCCCAGTAAAGAGAGGGTTCCAGTCCCCGAGTTTAGCCCAGAGAGGGTTCCAGTCCCCGAGTTTAGCCCAGAGAGGGTTCCAGTCCCCGAGTTTAGCCCAGAGAGGGTTCCAGTCCCCGAGTTTAGCCCAGAGAGGGTTCCAGTCCCCGAGTTTAGCCCAGAGAGTGTTCCAGTCCCCGAGTTTAGCCCAGAGAGGGCTCCAGTCCCCGAGTTTAGCCCAGAGAGGGCTCTAGTCCCCAAGTTTAGCCCAGAGAGGGCTCCTGTTCCCATGTCCAGCCCTGAGAGGGCTCCTGGTACCAAGTTAAGTCCGGAGGCTCACAAAGGCCCACCCACCCATCCGCTCCTGCCTCCTCCACCGCTGTCGTCTGGAAGCCCCTCTGCTCGCCCTCAGCCCACCATCAGCACGGTGCCAGCTCCACAGGACTGCCATCCTCCAGCGTCGCCGTGGCTGGAGTATCACTTGACTCCGCCTCCAGCCTCTAAGCCCCGGATTCCGCCTCGGCCCGTGGACCCGTCGGCTCCACCATGGCTCCTAGCTCCCTCCTCTCCGCTGTGACCCGGCAGTCCAATACCTCCGCCAGGCTCCCTTCGTCCCTCCGGCTCCGTCAGGCTGCTTCATCCCTTCGGCTCCTCCTCAGTCCTCTGTCGCTCCGGCTCCACCGCGGCCTTTCGGATCCATGCCTCCGCGTCAGTCGCTGGTGCCATCTGCTCCGCCTTGGCCCTCCGGATCCTCCCCGTCGCCCTGGCTCATCGGCTCTCAGTCTCGGGCTCCTCCACCACCTGCTCCGCCGCCGTTGGTTGGCCCCCTGGAGTCAGTGGCCATTCCTCCTCCATGGCTCCTCCCTCCGTCGGCTGCCATCATGGCTGTGGCCTGGGTCCTGCTTGGCCCCTCCTGCTCCAAGTCCATCCTGTCACCTCCTTGGCTCCTCCCTCCATCGTTACCTCCCTGGACTCTGTCTGCCGGCCCCCTCCCGGGTGTCCGTCCTCCTCCCAAGTTCCCACCTGTGCCCCCCCTCTGTTGTTCTACGGTGCGAGGACGCGCCTTCCGGGAGGGGGGCAATATGTCACACCCCTGGACTCATTCTGTATGTTTTTCCCTCTCCATGACCTAGTTTTCCCATGTGTTAATTGTTAATTAGTTCCAGGTGTGTCTCGTCATCCCCTCATCAGGTCTTGTGTATTTAAAGTGAGTCCTGTTCATAGTCTCGTTGTCTGGTATTGAATGACGTCTTTCCCCACTATGTGTGTGTTCCTGGTTCCTTTGATGTCAATTAAAGTCCGTTTGTTTGAAGTTTACTCCACGTCTCCTCGTTCCTCGCTCCGTGCTCCTCACAGTAGTAGTTCGTGACAGCGTCATTACAGTCTGTGGAAAGGGTCCAGTTGTGCAGTCACTGCACATCACAAGCTGCTGATAACATTCCACACATAAATCACAATGACTATGAGCAAACAACATTAAAGCCAAACGTATAAAGTATAAACGTATAATGTATAAAGTGAACAATTAATTTACATACGCATATTCTGAAAACTAATCCAGTGTTACTGATGTGCTTCAAATTGGGTGATTTTAGGTCAAGGTTTTGGCTGTAAATTTGAAAAACCGAAACAGCAATTTCGGTTCACTCAGCATTGTGGGTGCAGAATGCCATTACCTTTGAATCTTTATCCCTAAGGACTACAATTTATTAAATAAGCTCTTATTTAATCAAATTTAATAAGCTCTGCTTCGCCGTTGATTTGTACCTTTGCAGAGGACAGTCTCTGTTAGCAGAAGCCACCCAGTGTGATGCTCAGTGAGATACCGGCTGTTCCCCCTTCTGAGTTAAAGCAAAACCGTACATTCAATAATGTTATCAAGCAAAAGCTCCATGACCCTCCACCACTGATCTAATGACTGAACTGATCATTGCATTCTAAACTGCTATTCGGCTGTGAAGCCACCGGAAGTACAAGCGGCCATCTTAATATTCCCTACCGGCAGAGAGCATCATTGACTGACAGCCAAAACCTTGACCTAAAATCACCCGGTTTGAAGCGCATCAGTCACACTGGATTAGTTTTCAGAATATGTGTATGTAAATTAATTGTTACTTCAGATGTTATCTATAATGTTTATGGTCTTTGCGGGTAGGATAAGAGATGTATTAAAATCGTTTAGGTGGGTGTGTGAGCTGCGCACTTTAACTGATCCAACACAAAATATATTACTTTATGTACATAATTATGCAGGAAATATTAAACATGAGCATATATCTGGTATTAATATCAGAAATTGATTTGGATATACAATAAATATTACAATACAAGCCTCTGTTACTATATTGCTCTATATTGAATTGAAATTCAAAGCTTAGGCATCATCTTGGAAATAAAACTTCATGTTTTTAAGTCTGTACCGTATCAGCATTATTACTCTGAATAAGTAATGATGCATGTCCTGATGGAGCAACATCTAGGTTCAGACTCTTCAAGGTCACGCAAACTCGGTGGCGTTTTACTAGCATTTCAGTTTGCAGAAGTAAAATTTTATATTATGTTTAATTCATTATTAATTTAACCAACGTTAAATCCTTCACTGCTTCAAAAATGCATGCTGTTAACAAAATCATTGTTGAAACATTAGCAGTTAGCCATAAAAACAATAAAACATAATTACATAAACAGTGAGTGTTAAACGCTAATTAACGTATATAAAGTATAAATCTTTATTCAGATTTCAGAATGAGCTCTTTGTCATTTGTAATACTTATGTTGAGGATCTTGTCCATCTGATGTTCATCATGTTCATCTGATGTACGCTACTGTAATGAATATGATACTTACTTTTTAATATACAGGGGAAATTCACGACATTAAACCGTTTACATGCATAGGATGTTTGCATTGTAAGAATGTACAGGGATACTTCAGATATAAAATGCCGACTCATTAGGTGATGTTTTCTCATTAAAATCGTACAATTTCCTATTCATTGAATAGAATGTATGGAAATACTAGGGAATACCAATATGGCAGTGCGGTGGCTTCACTTTTATGACGTGATGAGCAATCCAATTCTCAATTATAGATCAGTGCCCTCCACTCTGTGTTTAATAGACAGACAGCTGTGCCTGCTGTCTGCTTTGCATGTCTGCTTTATCTGTTTTACTGAGATTGTGGAGCTGCTGTAAGCTCCCCTTTGGCCGATCTCCTCTTGCAAACAAAGGCACAGTTTTCACATGTCTGGCCGCTCTGAGGACCTTGTCAGACTCAGTGTATTTATGCACAATTTACAACTACAGCTATAGTGCCCAGTTGGTGTTTGTACATAATGAAGTTCCTGCTTGTTGCTGTGATGGCAGTCTTGGGGTTTTCTGTGCAGCCTGTGCAGTGACTATTTTGGCAGGAACATATGCCTATAGATGGCCATTCTGTGGACAAAATGGCTTGGTGATCATATTCATAGGGGCAATGAACCTCTCTTGCACATTTAGTACAGTGAGTAGGTGATTTACAAGCTTAAGGTGATTTAGACACCACAGGAGTTTGAACTGATTAATTATTAAAGCTCAGAAAGTGCTATATGCCTGAAGATATACAAAAATGTTGTCTGATAACAAGGCTACAAAAACTTGGCAAAAGAGGAATATTCCAGCATGATAACAATCCAAAGTACACTGTTAAATTGGTGAAAAAGTGAAAACTATGGCCTTAATCCAATAGAATAGCTCTAGGTTGTTTGAAAGAGTAGAGCAGTAAAACACAACCCCCTCCAGCAAACAGCAGCTGAAATTTCACAAAAGAAATTTGTGCAACACATGCTGCGGAGGAAGTGTAATATTAAAAATAAAGATGGGCATACAAAGTATAGAAAAAAGATCCAGGGGGCGTGGTTGGATCCAGATCCAACTCCTTCCACCTTACATATACCTAAACCTACCCGTCTCCACCCCCTAGATGTGGATCCAACCACGCCCCCTGGATCTTGTGTTCTGCAGTGAGGGGCTACTGGAGTTTTTTGTCAGGTGTTTTTTTTTTTATTATATGATGTCATTGCCTTGCTATCTTGCCGCCAGCCAATCGCTGCATTTCTGATCGTGGTTTTGAGTATCGATACATCTGCCCTTTACGGGGAACACGACAACACGCACTAATCTTAGACAACTTAAAGGGGTCATATGACGTTGCTAAAAAGAACATTATGTTGTGTATTTGGTGTAATGCAATGTGTTTATAGGGCTCCAGACTGTGACCATTTTTTCTGCCGGTGCGACTAATTTTTGTGAGCGGTCGCACTGGCGCGACCACCGCGTTGTCCAGCTCATAAGCGCTGCCATTTCTGTTACATTTGAGAAACATCAAACGGCAAGCGAAACTAAACCGAGCTACGTTTCAGCTGCCCGGCGTGGACCGTTTATCAGCTCGGACCGCGACGCAAACAAACTTGTCCGAGCTCAGAACAGCTTTACTCAGGAGCCAAAGTTGATTTCGCGACACTGTTACTGCACAGATGCAACAGTGCTGCGATATTCAGTGAGAAGTGTTTGAATTCGCCGCACAATGATAAGGTTGCTGCGAGATCTAGTGAGGATCCATCAAATTCTGCACAGAATTCTCTGTTATAAACAGCGCTGACATACGTCAGGAAACCAGAAGCGGTAACGCCAGAGCTGTTGAGAAACACACTTTCTCAACGGCTCTGGGTAACGCTAACTGTAACCATGGTGCTGTGGTAGAAATAGTCGAATCTGTCAAATTTGTATGAACAATAAACTAAAGAAAAATAAACAAGAAATGAACATGTAATATTATTAGTAACTGCACTTATTAATGCAATACAATAGTAATTTTATGATTAAATGATCTATATTTTAATACTCCCACACACCACCCCCAGCGCTACCAAATCTGCTCCTGGCGCCACCATCTGTGGAACTTAGTGGCGCTGGCGCCATTGCTCTCAAGTGTTAGTCTGGAGCCCTGTGTTTGTGCGGTTTAAGGTTAAAAAAACACATTATTTTCCACATAATGTACATTATTGTTGCTCCTCTATGCCCCGCCTTTCTGAAATGCGTTGATTTTTACAAAGCTCATCTTTCTGAAAAGCGAGGTGTACGCTGATTGGCCAGCTATCCAGTGCATTGTGATTGGCTGAATACCTCAAGCGTGTGACAGAAATGTTACGCCCCTTGCCATACTGTGATGCCGTCTCCTGGAGCGCTGAGACAAAACCAATAAAACCCATTACAAATGAGGCATTTGTTGCATCCAGTGGGGACATAATTACTGATTATGATGACTTATACTGTGTTTTTACGCGTTGCGTATCGCGCCGCGTAAACATAAAACCATGTCTGCATTTGTGATCGGAGAAATGACAAACAACAAGCGCTACTCTACACTGCTTAAAACTCGCGTTTGAATTATCAGTGGCAAATTCTTTAAATATAAAAAATGTACTTACAGGCTGTGAGTCAGAAGCACCAGACTGTCCTTGCAAAGTTGGAACTGCCC
>NW_015552819.1:41574-43366 GCF_001515605.1 Sinocyclocheilus anshuiensis | reverse complement strand
CTACTGGTGTTTTTTGTCAGGTGTTTTTTTTTTTATTATATGATGTCATTGCCTTGCTATCTTGCCGCCAGCCAATCGCTGCATTTCTGATCGTGGTTTTGAGTATCGATACATCTGCCCTTTACGGGGAACACGACAACACGCACTAATCTTAGACAACTTAAAGGGGTCATATGACGTTGCTAAAAAGAACATTATGTTGTGTATTTGGTGTAATGCAATGTGTTTATAGGGCTCCAGACTGTGACCATTTTTTCTGCCGGTGCGACTAATTTTTGTGAGCGGTCGCACTGGCGCGACCACCGCGTTGTCCAGCTCATAAGCGCTGCCATTTCTGTTACATTTGAGAAACATCAAACGGCAAGCGAAACTAAACCGAGCTACGTTTCAGCTGCCCGGCGTGGACCGTTTATCAGCTCGGACCGCGACGCAAACAAACTTGTCCGAGCTCAGAACAGCTTTACTCAGGAGCCATTTCGCGATTCGCGACACTGTTACTGCACAGATGCAACAGTGCTGCGATATTCAGTGAGAAGTGTTTGCGCACAATGAAAACAAACTTTTCTTCAATTTGCTACTAAATCACACAATCACTGAAGTTGGTCAGTTCCATATACTAGAAGAATAATGGTACATTTAATAAGAGTGGAATATATAAATTTTCTGTATAAACAATAAAACAAAAGAAAAACAAGAAATGAACATGAACTATTATTAGTAACTGCACTTGCAAAACAATAGTACTTTTATGATTAAATGATCTATATTTTAATACTCCCACACACCACCCCCAGCGCTACCAAATCTGCTCCTGGCGCCACCATCTGTGGAACTTAGTGGCGCTGGCGCCATTGCTCTCAAGTGTTAGTCTGGAGCCCTGTGTTTGTGCGGTTTAAGGTTAAAAAAACACATTATTTTCCACCTTGCGGCAACCACATGTGACGACCCCGGGCTGGACTCTGCTTCGTCCACGGTGAAAGCCGATCTGGCGATCCACAGCGCGAAGTTGATGTATTTCCTCAGCGACCAGAACGGATCAGCTCTAGGCATGACCAAGTTGATATCGGCCTCTTTTGGAAGGCCAAACAAAGTAGTTTCGCTTTCACAACGAAACACACAGCATCTCCACAACAGCGGCAACAACAATACTACAGCGAGAATAAAAGTTAAGCCTTCTTTCTTGGCGTGAACATTTGGGAGGTGTTATGCAAATCTTCCCACACAGTGACGTAGACATGTGGGGGCGTACTTAAACGAGGCGTTTTAGGAGGGCATGGACAAGTCTTTGCAACTTTACAGATCTTCTTTATGCACCAAGAGGAAAAATTGAAATCGCATCATATGACCCCTTTAATCCAGAAATGTTAATCAAATCCGCAAATTCGTTTGAAGAACCAAATTAGCCAGAGATCAGTTATCTATACATCTGGCATCTTTCAAATCATCTCAGATGTATTAAGCGAGGTACGAAGAACGGGCCCCTGGACTTGCTGAGATTAGAACAGGATTAATGTACCCCCTTGGTGCCATGATTCTTTCACCAACAAAATGTAAAAAGGAAATCTACAGAAGTAACCCTGCAATGTCATTCGTATTTGGAAAAAAAAACAACACATTTTTTTGGGGGTGGAAACGTTACCTTTATCACTTCCCATAGCTGATAATCCCTCTTTACCTTCCATACTAGATAAAGGTTTTAATCAGTGGAGAGATGCAGGTATCCATGCAGTAGAGTAGATGATCTTTTAAGATGGTACTTTTGCCTACTTTAAAAAAATAAATAAAATAAATT
>NW_015552819.1:20545-41539 GCF_001515605.1 Sinocyclocheilus anshuiensis | reverse complement strand
TATATAGATATAGATATATATATATATTTTCTTATATTTCTATTTATGTATTATATTGCATTTTTTAATTAGTTAGTTTTCTTATATTAGTGTTATATTTCATCTCATACGGTGTAACTCTCAGGCTAATAGAAAACTTTTATTTAATAGTTTTGGGTACCAGGAAAAATACAGTGTTGCTGATTTTGGATATCAGACAAGACTTGCTGTTAACTGGTTTTGGTATCAGACAAAACTAAACTCTTCTGACAGGATTTGGTAGAGACTGGGTCCAATATTCATGGCGTGGAGATTCAATCTAAAAAAACTAAAAGAAATCAAACTTGACATGCATCTTTTCTCTCTGGTACTTGCCATCGAAACAGACCTTATGTTTTCACATACATATTGCGATGCATTCATTTATATTTACTTTTGATTTCAAATTAAATGTCTGCATTTAAAACTGATATCTTACCATTTTTGTTTGAATAAAGTTGATCATTTATTCCTTGATTTAATTTATAAGTGGCATTTCTCCATAGAGTAGTTCACTCCATTCATTTGTGCTGGCTCATAAAAAGCCCAACAATTCTGCTGATATATAGGTATACAGTGTGTTTTCAACATTCTCTTGAACAGAGCAAAGCAACACTTCAGACAGTATCTGAAGAGTAAGTAAGAGGCTTTAAGATTTAATTTCATTGATACCAAGTTACTAATTTTATTTTAGCCAAAATTATGGTATTGCAAAAGAGTAAGGATTCATGATTACAAAATAACAAGTGTAATTCTATTTTGAATTTCCATTGTCAACATTTATTATTGAATCCTGTCATGCAATATTGACTGGTTGAATGATGCATGAAAGTTGGCTAAAGTTAAATGTGATTTCAGACATATACAAAAATATATATATTTTTTCTATTAAAACCTTTATTTAAAACCATGCTAAAATGACACAAAAATTATACATGCTGTATTACCAAGCTTAACTGTAAAAACATTCTCTCCTTGCTGGATCAGCGATCATTACAGCTGTCTCAGACATGTCCTCTAATGATAGTGATAGACTATACACATGGCTACTCTAAAGTATTTTAGCTTTGCAGGATGCTAAATATATATTCTCATGTATGCATGTCCTGGTTGAACTGATATTTCTCTGCAATGTCAGTTGTGATCAGGCTCACTGTGCTGATGCTTGGCTGGAAACACCAGGGCCTTTGTCTGTGATAACAAAATAATTCCTTCCTCTCTGAGTGATGGCTGACAATAGCGGAGTGACTGGACCTTCAGCCATGCCTGCCGAAAGAAAAATAAATACTTTATTGACCGCAGTGAAGCAGAAAACAATGCTGAGGGTCTGACTGAGAAGCATAAGCAATTTCGGACACCTCAGATGCCTCAATTTCTGTCACCTCTCACCTGAAGCAACACAGTGACGCAAGGAATCTAGCAGACTGCTGCTTGAGAACCTGACCACCCCTCTGAAGAACTCCTCTCTGTCACTGAGGGTGTTGTTGCCATTTCCCCTGTACCTTGTCTCAAGCTAGAAGAAAACAGGATCCATGTAGTAAAGCCCATTTACACATTATTTGTTGTGGTTAATTGAAATGAAATGATTGTATTAAAAATGTATAAAAATGTAATTTTATGTAACAAACTAATGAAATTCAATCTAAAGATGGTTATGTGAGATCAGAGGTTTACACACTCACTCTATACACTGCTGTTTCTAGCTTTGGTGTAGGGCCATGTCCAAACGCCTCACAGGACATCAGATATCTCATCTCTTCATGGTCACTGTGTTCCTTTCCAATACAGGGATCTGTAAAAAGACCAGAAAAGATCAACAAAACTACATATAGATTATTTATAGTTAAGTTAAAGGATATATCACATCTATTCACTCACTGCTTTTACAATAGCAAAGCATAGCACTGTGATGAATTTAAATAAGAATGTTTGCTAATTCAACACAATGAACACTGTTCTTCTGAAGTTTCATGAAGTTTAATGTGGGCAATCTTCTATGAACAATTTTTTATTACAGATTTGGAATAGGATTTAAATCTGATTTCTGACTGGAATACTCTATTTTGGTTATAAACTTAAATCTAGTGTGTTTCTGATCATCTTATTTCTTTGCGGAGAGAGATTGTTCATATTTATTACCTCACATCAACTGTTTTGGTTCTTAAGCATGTAAGAAACACAAAAATAAAAACATGTACATACGAGATGGAAGGGCGTTTCTTTCCTGTAGGATCCTTGAGTGTGCACTTGGAAAAACCTATCAGTAAAAAATAAAATGTAAAAACATTATAAAATAAAATAATAAATAAATAAATAAAATAAGTTTAGTGTTTGTTATGCAAGAAATGTCAGTTAATTAAAAATTGGATGTAATGGATGTATCTCACCTCACAAAAGCTGATGACATGTTCCACTATCACCCATTTGGGTCTTGTGTAATCCAGGGCATAGAGCTGATCTGTTGATAAACAATTCCATTTCTTCAAAAGATTTTCTATATTTTTGTTCGGTATTCTCCGGATTACCCGATATAGAACAGATCTGACTTGTGCGTCCATCGGACGGACGAAAGTGTTCTTCCTTAAAAATTTATATTAATTATCATCACATCTTTCGCGTTTTACACGTTCAAAATAAACCGCCAGAAATCAAACAGAGATCTGAACCGGAAGTTCCTATCTAAAGCGGGTGGGCAATGACATAAAAGTCTTTTATATGCAGCAGAATTGCTATAGTGCATTCAAGTCCTGTCTAAATGATAGTATTCAAGGTTGAAAGCGAGTTGATGACACAATTTAGTTTAAGTTTGTTTGGTTTATTTAGTCAGTTCACAGTTGGCGAAGTGAAGCGCTCTGAACCAAAGGATCAATACTCGAAGCTTTGTAACACGGTTTTGTGTTATGGCCATCTGGTGGTCATAAAAATTAATATGGTTCTACAACTGATTCTTTGTTTTATTTTATTTTATTTTATTTTATATAAATAATGGTCATTGTCAAAGTCATTCATTTGTGTCGGTGTGCTGGCACTAAAATAAGTAAAATAAATTAAACATAAATTCATAATTTAAATCTGCAATCTGTCTATTTTAACTCTGCCTCAGTCCTGTTATTTCATAGGCAAAGTTAATTTCAGATTAATATATAAATTACAATATTGAAAAAAAAAAAGCAATGCTAACACATTATAAAGTAATATAATGTAAAGGAAACAGCGTTGAGGTTCACGTGGTTTGAACAAATGCCTTGTCCAAATATCCACACTTGCGGTCTTTGCACTTGACCACTTGACAACTTATATGACGTATTTCCTGTATTTGGCCCAAGTGTTCAAGTGAGGATGAAGACAAGTGTGTGTACAACTTTTCATTACCTGATGGGACCAGTGGCGGCTCGTCGGGGGAGGCAGGGGAGGCACAGCTTCCCCATAATTTTGAGGTGAAAATGGGAGGAGGACATTTAATGTTAATAAAATTCACAATTCATTTCAGTTCATGTCTCAGAATGTGTATTTTTTGTTTGTAATTTCACAGTTGTAATACCATAAAGTGAAAGTGCCGCTTTTCTATCGCGAATGTGCCGAATCTGCTGATGTAATTACAACCGCTAATGATAGAGAAGGGTAGGGGGAGGCCGGGTGAGCGCTGAGCTCTCGTGCCTCCGTTGGTAAAAAAAAGTAGCCAATCACCATCGAGTGTTCACTTTCAGTGCTGAGGAGTGTTGAGAAAAGAAACCTCGTAAGGGAGGCTAGCCTCCCTTCTGATATCAACCAATCATCACAGAAACGTAAATTACGTGATAGTAGTTTGAACGTCTGCCGCTGCGCTGATAATGTATCAAGTACTTATGATGAGTAGCGATATTGAATATTTGATTGCCAACAAATTTACCAAGCTGTCATTCAAACAGTATATATACAAATTTAGGGAAAACAGCCTAAGCTGGATATAGGCTACAGCAGTCGGCTTAATTAAATGGCGCAACAGGCAGCTCTCTTTTAACACAGACTTTTAAGAAGGGATGGATGTTTGCTTCAAGTGATAGGCCAGGTAAGTGAAATTATATTATCTTGCTGTATGTATGTCGTTTTCTTTACGTTTTCTGACTAAAAGCAACGACAAAAAGCCATTTTAAAGTGGTTAAGCAAATTATAATAATAATAATCGGCAGGGATCCCAGACTAATACAATTAGTGTGCCTCCTCTATTTTAAAACCCACGAGCTGCCACTGGATGGGACACACTTATAGTGTTGTAAAAGTGCAAGTGTTTATAGCTTTATTTTAAAATCAACTTCTAAATGTCTGTTCAGTAGGCCCTAGTCCCTATAACATGACATAATTTTAATTTGTGGTGCTTCTAATTAAGTGATAAAAAGCAGATGCAAATGTTGTACAAAATAAATATACTTATATTTGCACCAATAAAGCGTACAACACTTTGTTTTACTACCAAATTATTTGTAATATCAAATTATTATTAAAAGATGTGATTGCTCTTTTAACATCTAACAAAGTGACATCTTTTAGAGTAAAGGCTTGTTCTACCTTATTAACTAGTAGTGTTGTCAAAAATATTGACTTCAGTACCAGTCAGTACTGAAATTCAAAAAGCGCCCAGTCAAGAGCATGAAGTGACGATCATTGTGAACACGATGGCCAATCAGAGGTGTTTAAGGATCCACTGGTGATGTTGCTGGTTACTGTATGATGACTGAAATCGCGAAATGGCCTTATGCACTGCAGAAAGTTAACACCTGCACGAATGGCATGTATTCTGTCAACGCTGCGTGAGCTCGAGGCGCCAACTGCTGGACACCGTTAGCTTGTTAGGCAGGGTTCAAAGTAGAGACCTGCGCGGGACGGATTTTTCAGTCCCGCTCCCGCAAGATTATGTCCCGCGCCCGCCCGCTCCCACAGAAAAATATCTTATCTGGGCCCGCTCCCGCCCGCAAAAGCCCGCATAAAAGTAATGTGTATATAGATTTTTTTTTTAAGCACATCAAAGAAATTTACATTAAATGGCTCTGTAACATCTCCTAAGATCCACAACATACCCGCATAAATGCTCCCGATAAAATATTTGTTATTTAGGCTAAGCATCAACATTAACAAACCACTGTTGATTCTACCTCTGTTTCCTCTGATTGGCCATTGCGTTCCAGAAATCAACAGCTGAGTCTGTGATTGGCTACATTGCTAAACACGTGTTATAAATATAAAGTCTGCCTAGCTTGCGCGTTAATCATTTTAATGTTATTAGTAGTTCTGTTTGCTTGTGTGCAACACATAAATAACAATTTGTTTGTCATTTTATGTTTAGATAATTTCTATTTTGCGGGAGTCCCGCGAATAATTTTATTCTCCCGCATCCCGCACACATACGCTCTTCCCGCCCGCACCCGCCCTTGCCCATCAAAAGTTGTCCCGCGCCGCACTCTGTTGCGTTGGGTGCAGGTCTCTAGTTCAAAGTGCAGTAAGGATTAAAGGCAGGATATGTGATTTGGTTCAAAAACACTTTTAAAATCGGAATAATTTGGTATAAGTAAGTATTCACTGTATTTTGAAGTTCCCACGATAACAATATCGTGCATATTCATTACCGTGATATATCGCACTACCGAATACCGGCACAAGTCTAGTACAGACCAACTGTGAAGCTGAGAATCGAGGAAGCAGCCGCAAAGATTAAAAAAAACATCACTGCTGAGATGGCGAAAGTCAGCTATATAGGTACCACTAGTGATTGTTGGACAGCACGACAACGGAGTTACATCGGTGTAACTGCACACTGGATCGATTAATCTTCACTGGAAAGAAGGTCTGCTTCCATTGCCTTTAGACGCTTGAAAGGATCACATACGTTTGATTTGCTTGCAGGGACCCTGGATGACATCCACTCAGAATATGGCATCTCAGAAAAAAATAGTCAGAACAACAACTGATAGTGGATCAAATTTTATTAAAGCACTTAAGGTGTATGGCGAACAGAGTCAGCAAGAATTGATTGGTGCGGACTCTGCTGAGGCAGTGACACTGGAGAGTGAGGAAGACACAGAAGGTGTTGAGGTTCAGGACACCTGTTCTATTTTGAACACGAACAGTGGGTTGGAGTATCATCTACCCAAGCATCAGCGTTGCGCGTGTCATCTTCTTAATTTGGTGGCAACTGTGGATGCTTCCAAGGCAGAGGACAGCAGTGAGGTATATAAGAAGCTTACCCGTTCAACGTTTGCGAAATGCCAGGCATTATACAATAAAACCAGCCGGTCTGCCATCAATTCTGAGATCGTCCAAGAAGAATGTAAGCTGCAGTTCATTCAGCCCAACCACACAAGATGGAATTCTGTGTACAATGCTGCAGAGAGGGTAATGCGGATCCTAAAGGAGCAGGGAGAAGCATCCCTTCGGAATGTATGTACAGCATTCAAAATTAAAATGCAAGTCTGTTTGCTCAATCTCACATTGTTCTAATTGAAATTGTCCCGCGCCGCACCCTGTTGCGTTGGGTCCCGTGGTCCTCCCGCGGAGTGCAGGTCTCTAGTTCAAAGTGCAGTAAGCATTAAAGGCAGGATATGTGATTTGGTTTAAAAACACTTTTGTTATGCTGGTTGAAAGTCTCTAAACATCCCGATAGCAATCACTAAGACTAAGTTAAGTGGTCGAAATATTTATATGTATTTATATCACCTGTGGAAGGCTTAGGACTATAAAATGTTCGTCCAATCAAAATGTTCAGTCCGAAGATGAAGGTAGGCTGTCTTGCCTGCCTGTCAAAGTATGTATTTGCATACATATGTCATCAGCGCGTTCCAGCCAGAATGAAAGCAAAGCCTATAGAATACCCTTAGCCTTAAATAATATAATAGAATAGCCTTAAAGGGACTTTGATGAAAGGCGTTATTATTGTAATGTTATGTGCTTTGTACTGTAGTGTTTTCACTGGTCAATGAAATCATGTTTTTAAATCAGGTTTATTTTTTTTAAATGATGCAAGAAGAAATTTTTATTAGTGGTGACAAATGTGAGTTACTCAGTTTTGATGTGTATTCTTTTTACAGAGAAGGCATCCATCGAAATTAAAGCAGTACAATGAATGCGTCTTGAAAAGAAAAAACTCAGAAGAACAGAGGTGTTCGAGTTTGTTTGTGAAAGTCTCCAGCCCTTTACCATAGTTGAACTTCCAACATTCAAAAATCTAATCCATACAATGCAACCGAGCTGTACAGCTCCTCTGCTGAGGCAGTGACACTGGAGAGTGAGGAAGACACAGAAGGTGTTGAGGTTCAGGACACCTGTTCTATTTTGAACACGAACAGTGGGTTGGAGTATCATCTACCCAAGCATCAGCGTTGCGCGCGTCATCTTCTTAATTTGGTGGCAACTGTGGCTGCTTCCAAGGCAGAGGACAGCAGTGAGGTATATAAGAAGCTTACCCGTTCAACGTTTGCGAAATGCCAGGCATTATACAATAAAACCAGCCGGTCTGCCATCAATTCTGTGATCGTCCAAGAAGAATGTAAGCTGCAGTTCATTCAGCCCAACCACACAAGATGGAATTCTGTGTACAATGCTGCAGAGAGGGTAATGCGGATCCTAAAGGAGCAGGGAGAAGCATCCCTTCGGAATGTATGTACAGCATTCAAAATTAAAATGCAAGTCTGTTTGCTCAATCTCACATTGTTCTAATTGAAATACTTAAGGTGTTTGTGTTTGACTTTTTTTTTCCTTTTTATTTAATGGGCTAAGTCCTGCTGAAGTTTCTTACCTCTCGGGGGTGGCTGCTTCCCACCATCTATCTTCTTGATTCCAAGCTCAAAAAGATGGAGGCTTCCATCAAGGTATGTCTTCCCCTTATTCATGCTCTGTAGCAGGGTCTACAAAAGCGCTTTGGGGAGTTGAAGGAAGATCCGGAACTCATCAGTGCAGCAATTTTTCCGAAATTCAAAACGTCATGGACTGACAAGGCCCACATCATAAAAGCAGGTAAGATATTCCTAATATTTTGTACATGAATATTATGCCAATTTCTGTTAAAGTGTGAGAACATGCAGCTTTTTGTTTTTTTTAATGTCGAGTCATGGGTATATTTCGCTTATTCCACTTGTAACTGTTCCACTACTGTGTATGGCAGGGATAGGCAACGTCGGTCCTGTATATCAAATCCACCTGGCCTCTGAAAACGATAGTGTTACAGAGTATACAGTTACAATGCAAAAACATTACATTAATTCAAAATTAATTTAACGATTTACTCATTTAACGTTAATGGATTGTCAGGTAGGCGTACAGCAGTGACAGACAGACACATATAACAGTGTCCTGTATGGAAAGATGTTACCCCAGCTGACAGTTATCCATTTTCACCTGTAGAAGTGAATGCTGAGCATCGGCAGCTAATGAGGTGCACTGGAGTGTCGTCACCGCCCTCTTCGACTGATTGGCTAGAGGAAGAGCTGTCAATCAAGAACTAGTGGACCAATGATGACGCTTAAGCCCGCCCTGATGTACATGAAACTCTAACCGCAACATTTGGAAAAACAGCATAAGCATACAAAAAATAAAAATATGAGCAGAAAATGTCTGAGAGCACAAAAAAACAGAGAAATATAACCAAGCAAAACATGATTTTGTGTGCAAGTCGGATAATTTTGCAATATTTCAGTTTTGTGCAGTATGATTTTAAATGTTTAAAGGTTTGGTTCATGCTTTTAATTTTTTTAAATGCATTATTAAATTTGATTTACACTATTTATTTATTTTTTATCCGTTACAATTGTTTGGTATTCTGAAAACTTTGCACAATTTTAAAATGAAAGCAATGTAATTTTACTTGCGTTTTTAAATTTTGATTTCACGCTTATTTTTTTTTTTATTGTGACTGCAATACATTTGGCGACATCCACCTTTTTCTTCAACGCGGAAGTAAGCCTATGTGCGAGATTTTCAGTTCATTAGCCGCTATAGGTAAATAACGAGAAGAATAACAACGTGCAGTAAACTGTAAAACTGTTTGCACTACAAATCATGTTCATAATTAAGATGATACATTAAAATAATATGGTAACACCAATTTTCAATAGCAAGCAGCAAAACTAATTGTTTTGTACAGCTAAAATAGGGAAAACCCAGAAGTGAGTTAGCATTTTTGCACTTCCGGTTCCATTGTCCCAGCGTCAATGGGTTTTTTGAATGGGATTTTGGTTAAATCCCTTAAATAAGGTCCGTGGTTCACACAAGCTCGAGATATTTTCACGTTTTATTCTACGACATAAAACACGCCAGTTACACCCCACTCGTGATTTTTTTTTTAAAGCTGTTACTTTTCTTAAAGGACAGTTGCTAACAAGTTGCTAAATGGGACTGCAGGCGCTGTCGGAGACCTTAAACGTCATCAAGCCGAACAGGAACTCATACTAGAGGTCTGCATTCCCGCGGGAACCCGACCAGATTTTTTTAGCGCCGTGGGATTAAATTCCCGAATAAAACGCGGTAGCGGTCGGTAAATCTGGTGTAATTTGAACGTGAGCGGGCGGTCTAACAAAATCCCGTTCCCGACGTCCATTCAGAACAAGCCAAGTAGGTATAACATCTCGGTTACGTATATAACCTTGGTTCCCTGAATAGGGAACGAGATGCTGCGATGTTATACCATCCACCCCGAGCATACGTCATGTATGCTCATATATGCGTGCTGCGCGCTATTTCATCAGATTTTACACTATGATGAAGGAAGTGCTATCAAAGGTACGGAACAGCCAGAATCGCAGCATCTCGTTCCCTATTCAGGGAACCATGGTTACATACGTAACCGAGATGTTCCCTCTCATAGGTTAACTTCAATGCTGCGATGACGTCATCGCTATGGGAACGCTATACCATCTCGCCTGGCGTACCTAAGATAGCTGGAAGACCGAGGAAAGAGTCTGCTCAAACGGAAGAGACCCGGGAGCCAAGAGCCATCCTCACGTCCAGACAAGTAGAACTTGATGAATGTGCTAGGAGGGACTTAAACGGCTCAAATGGATGGCCTGCCAGGCCTTCCAACCGAAAAATAAGTCCCAAAAAGGAATCTGTGCTGGGCGGAAAGGCCTAAGCAGTCTCGTCCCTGCATGAAACGGGAAACCAGCAGATTGTGTACACTTAAGGGCATACAGCGTCTCGTGGACCTCTGCCATATGAGACTCGCCACCTGAGGGTGCAATCTCCATTCTCCAGCCTCCAAACGCTGTCTCAAGAGTAAGTCCACTCCTGAGTTCAGGTGACCCAGGACATGAACTGCTCTGATCGACAGGAACCTGGTCTGCGTCCAAAGAAGAACACATCTCACCAACCTGCACAGGGGGCGAGAGCGTAATCCTCTCTGACAATCCATGTATGAGACCACAGCCGTGTTGTCAGTCCTTGCCCTAATGTGACAACCACTCAATTGGGTAAGCACCGTTGGAGTGCCAGAAAACGCTGCTCCAAACAGTTTGTGTGATTGAGCTAATATCAGCCAATCGTCAAGGTAACTCAAAACTCAGACACCCCGTCACAACAGGGCCAAGACGCATCCATTCACCTTGCGTTCGAGGCCAGTTCAATGAAAAAATACAGTATTGGCAAGCTTTATTCCAAAAGCAAACCTGAGGAACTTCCTGTGTCTCTTGACGATCTGGATGCAGAAGTACGCATCCTTAGATCGATGGTCACAAACCAATCTCGGGTTCAGATAGAGACGGGATGAACTTCTGCGTCAGCATTTTGAAATTGCTTACTCCAAGCACAAGGTTAGGTGACGCAAACCCAATCAACCCATAGAAGCTGGATGGTGTAACCATACGACAGCCTGATCCTCCCTCATGAGGCCCCGAGACACCGGAGTTGTGGGAAAAACCTCTGAAACAGGAACGGATACTAAAATCAGGCATGCCAGCAGCACCAACCACAGAATGGGGACTTGGATGTCAACATAGACCCTGCACCAATGGCTTTAGGGCTATCCTCTCGATCTCCAAAGCTAAGGTGCAAAGAACGGTCAAAATCAGTCCGAAACGCAACAAGCGGCGGAACAGCTGATAGAGAGGCAAACACACTTGTAGGTTGCCCACATTCATACACAAACCATGCAGTAAACAATTTTAATTTTGTGAATGAAACAAACCAAGAAATAAAATCTGGTATCATTTACCTCATACATTTAGCCTTATGTAATTTCAAACCTGAATGATTTTGTTCTGTGGGCCAAAAAAGGTAGTTAACAGAAGCATTTCTATGCTTTAACTCATTTTGTGTTCTTTGGAAGAAAGTCATACATGTAAGACATGAGGGTAAGTAAAAGATCACAGGATTTTATTTTTGAGTAAACTATTGTATTTCTTTAAATCTCTATTAGATGCAAGTACACGCTACTTTTTGGATTGTACCATTTATTCTAATTGTATAATTTTTTTTCTGATAATCTGTCATAAAACCTGTGCACTAATTAGAGAGAGTGCAAAATGTTTATCTTACATGGTTTGAAAACAGGCTTGTAAGAAAAATAATGTCTGGCTCTGTCATTAGCATAACGTCCTCAGGTTCTTTGGCACATGTAATGATGTGGACCGTGCAATGCGGGACTGTCTCAAGAAAGAGGTGAGGACGTGATTGTGTGGTGCTCACTGTGAGTTCCTGTATCTTGAGAATGCACATACTGAATACCTTATATCACTAAAAGTCACTTTGGATAAAAGTGACCATTTACACCTGGTATTAACATCGCATTTGTAAAAATGCTTGTACGAGTTTCTTCCTTTTGATGATTTTTTTTAAAGAATGTTGGTAACCAAACAGTTGATGGTAGCCATTGACTATGGAAGTCAGTGCTACCTTCAACTGTTTGGTTACCAACATTCTTCAAAATATATTGTTTTGTGCTGAACAGAAGGAACTCCGGTTTGGATCAACTTTCAAACTATCAACACATGACTGACATGTGACCTTAACATGGAACCAATGAGTTAAAGATTATAGATTTAGGCTATTGCTTTTTTACTTGATGTGATAGTCATGTCATTGTGGAACTCATTCAACTCATCCTTATATGAAGCCCGATCCTCACCTGTCCTGCAGAGTTATTTACCTGTTTGCAGTTCAGATCAAACATCTTACTGTATCCAATCACAAGTGGTCAAAGGAGACTCATTTGAGATTCATGTTAATAGTTGGTGTAAACAGTAATGTGTTTTGGCTTGTCAATTCACATTGGTTTACTCATGATGGGTATTAATACTAGATGGAAATAAGGCCAGAGCATCTGCCATACGAATAAACATGTTTGTCAACTCAGATGCTTGGTTTCGGTCTAGATTTTTTTTTTTTTTGCCCGAGGCAATAAATCAAAAGATTTGTGAAATCAGTCTCTAAGTAAAGCTTGAAATATGAATGTTCTGATTTGTCTAGCTGTCTTCATTTCAAATCATTTGCCTCTCTGTTTGTCCACACAGTACAAGGCAAAGAGGGAGCGCAGCAAGGCCCACGGAGAAGAAATGAGACAGCGTTTAAAGGAACAACCAAGAGCATCCCTAGTATCAAACATCACCCCCTTAGAGAACAAAACTTCTCCAGACATGATCTAGCTTCTGGTGTTCTTGGGATGCCTGGACACTTTAACCCCCGGTTTCACAGACAAGGCTTAAGCTAGTCCCAGACTAAAATGCATGTTTGAGCTGTCTCAACTGAAAATATCTTGCTCTGACATATCTTAAAATATGTCGGTGTCATTGTTCTGTGTCAAGATGCACACCTGTAATGTTTTCTTCCAAGGCATTTTTGTAAAAGTTGCTTAAATATCTTAATTTAACTAAGGCCTAGTCCTGGCTTAAGCTAAGCCCCGTTTGTGAAACCGGGCCTAAATCTGGAATACTTTTCTATGAGGATTAATTTATTATGAACCTTGCAGTAAATAAGGTAGTAGAGTGAGTTGTCTGAAGATGAAGCTTTACAATGGTAGACATTGTACGTTTATTTAATAATGTTTAATTGCAGACTCTGAGCTGTATCCCAGATGTGACCTACTGATCTGGAGAGTGAGTCTGAAACAAAATTTCAACATTGTGATTGTTTAAAATTCCAATGTAAAAAATAAAGTTAAAAATTGATCATTGTCAGTAGCACATTTATTGGCAACTTGTCTACATTAATATATTATTGTTTAGAGAAAAAAAGAGCCTTGAAAAGTTGAATTTAAGATACTGTCAGGTAGAGAAAAACAATATACTAAAGAGCCCACGTCCTATTAATTGAAGTGGATTCCTCAAATCAAAGTGTAGAAACATCTCAAATATGTTCCAGAGAAATGATGCCACAAATCTAGTTTTTGCTTTGTTACTATGGGATGTAGATTGATGTGAACATAAAAAAAAATGCATAAGGCTGCAACATAAAATGTGGCAAAAAAAAAAAAGTGAAGCATCTTCTATACACCACCATACCAACACGTTCTCACTTCCAACTCGTCAGGACCCCTTGGCATCACTTTTTAACAAACTGGGTACCCCGTTGGCATAATTTTTCAACGTGTAGGCAGGGGTGCCTTAAGATAACCAGAGGCCCCAGGGCTACAGCATTAAGGTAGGCCCCTTACCCTAGATATTTTGTTATTTTTAATTTTTTTTAGCTTCCTCTTTTTTAGCTTAAGTTGAATTTCAATTTTTTTTCTTGTTGACATGCTAGTTAACAGCATTGTTCTGCTTAAAATATGAATATAAGTGAATATAAGGGGCAGTCGTGGCTAATGGTTAGAGAGTCAGACTTGTAACCCAAAAGTCACGGGTTTGAGTCTCGGTACCGGCAGGTATTGTAGGTGGGGGGAGTGAATGACCAGCGCCCTCCTCCACCTTCAATGCTACGACTGAGGTGAGACCCTTGAGCAAGGCACTGAACCCCCAACTGCTCCCCGGGCGCCGCAGCTAAAACTACTCACTGCTGTGTCTGTGTGCACTTGGATGGGTTAAATGCAGAGCACAAATTCCAAGTATGGGACACCATACTTGGCCACACGTCACGTCACTCACTCACTTATATCCAAATTCACTCTTTGCCAGAAGGTGGAGCTTTTGGAGCAGCAGAATTATAGCCTTTACATAAAGTAAACACTACATTATTACAGGCATTATATGGAGGTAATATGAAAAAATGCCATCAAAACTTTCCTGGCCAAAATGTGAGTTTACAGGTATGATTTAAACACCATAAATTACACAAAATATTAATTATTCATCATTAGTAGATCGAAACAATCAGTTGGCATAAATGTGGGCTGTTTGGTGGTTAACTGCGTTTTTATTTTGAAATGTCGTGCTCATGCTTAATTAATTTAAAAAATAGCATAAAGGCATGTACACAGAGTAGCTCTCATACAAGACTTCTTTACTAGCGCATTGTGCATTCCGCTCACAGTATATCAGTGGAACATACCAACTATACAAACTGGGGGAAACCTAAACTGAACCATTCACTACATATACTACAAGCAGGGCGTTGCTGAAAATGAGTGTTTGAGTTTGTTTACAGAATGCTGTTGTCACTGCTGCAAACTCGCATATATACAAATAATTATTCTAAAAATATAATTTGCCAGTAGGCCCCTTCCCAAATGTAGGCCTCTGGGCTTCAGCCTGTTAAAGCCTGTGCGTTAATGCGCCCCTGTGCAGGGATTCTGAAAGACTTGTATAGAACTCTGAACCGGAGCCTGTGGCGTTGAAATTTATTGTCTTAGGTAAGCAGCCCAAAGCCCGTTGTCTGCTGTGTATGGGTCGAGACAACGATAAATAGGAATAAAAAAAGAATAGGCTACAATAAATTGGCTATGGCAGGGCTATTGAAATGGCGGCATCCAGATCATCTTTATCTAGCCCTCCAACTGATTTTTGATTTTAAAAATCACTCGCTGTGAGTTTAACAACACTCAGCTGCAGGTCAAACATCATTCAGCGGTGAATTTAACAATAATCAGCTGCAAGTCAAACAGCATTCAGCGGTGAGTTTAACAACGCTCAGCTGCAGGTCAAACATCATTCAGCGGTGAGTTTAACAACGCTCATCTGCAGGTCAAACAGCATTCAACTGTGAGTTTAACAATGCTCCATGGGGCATGCAACATCAGTAAGCAGTTTAAGTGTTTTCTGATCATATAGTCCCTTTTAGTGCCGACGTCACAATTACGTCACAGCATTATCTGAAGGCAAAACAAAGGAATAACTGGAGGCGGCCAATACAAACCAGCACAGAGTCGGCTACATAAGGAGCTTAAAATGTCATCTTCTTGTGTTATTTTATCGCATACCTGCTGCCATTGCCAGACAAAAAAAAACGACGACAGCTGTGGTTAAACGCAATAAAACGAGTGGACTGAAATTATCATCAAAAATGCTTGTGTTTACAGCGTACACTTAGGCCCAATCCCAATTCTATTTCATACCCCTTCCCCTTCCCCTACCCCTCCGCCTATCCCTTCCCCTTGTCCCTTGAAACAGAGTGTCAAGGGGTAGGGGTGAAAATATTCCCCTAAGAATTGGGACACCACTACTATGCCGTCACACGTCATCATACGTCATCTATCTCCTACAATACACAAACCTATACTGGTGTGCTGGTGTGCATTAGAGCCTTTAATTATCGTTCTATATTAATGCGCTGCTTACTGACACACACAAAGACACACATATATATCGGAGATCGCGCAGCTCACACATCCAGGAGAAAAGACACTTGTCAACGCTGCCCCATGACTTTTATTAATAACAGTTTAAAAACGGAATCGCTACATTTTATTTCCCAGCAACAGTAACATGACCGTAAATATGAACTCACGATTGAATGTAACATAAAACAAATGATTACTTTTCGTAAAAAATGTTATTAATGCCAAAAATGCTTACATTTGTGTCTTTTTGTTTGCTCGGGCAGCCATGTTGCCCCTGAAGCCGGTTTACGCTGAGATAATTCATACCCCTTAATTTGAAGTGTGGTCCTGAAAAATTTTTGTTTGAAGGGCTGTCTGGCCCTTCCCCTACCCCTACCTCTCCAACCAAAAGAGAATTGAGACACCCCTACCCCTTCACGTGAACGCGCGAAACGGAGGGGTAGGGGAAAGGGGAAGGGCTAAGGGGTAGAATTGGGATTGGGCCTTAATATCAGTTAAGGTTAAATAAACTGTTGTCTTTTATGGATTATGGTTTGGTTATGAGTCTAAAGATTTCTCATGCATGCCTATCTAATCAGAAATTGGGGAACATAACGGGAAACATAAAGGAAACCGTTTGTGTCGTTTCGCTTTCTTCAATTGCCATAAAGTGCAATTGTAGAGAGAGGGAACAGTGAAGGCCCATGTTATGTGTCAGGTGTGTGTTCAAGTAGTTGCATTTGCTTATAATTGCCATTGTTAGTACATAGTTATAGGTATCTAAAGATTTATATGCCCTCATTTTCTATTTACTATAAACGCTCTGTTTATCTGGTAGGTGTGTCAGGCCACTCCTGTCAGATCGTCCATCCATTGAGTGAGTGTGTACGAGTCGGCCAATCTGGTTCATTCTATTAAAGTTAACATTTTCAAATAACAATCATGATCCCGGACAGTGAGTGACATTAAATATTCAGATAAAATCTAATTTTCTCCAGTCATTGTTAAAAAAAAAAGAAGAAGAAAAAACTTGCTAGCTAGCGTTAGAGAAGCAGTCAGGAGAATCTTTCTGCCTCCACCTAAGCTCCGCCTATAAAAAAACGTTTGCCTTTGCGAGTATGACTCTCACTCAGTTTGTGAATTAGCAGAACTTGAACAGAAACATTATACAACACTTAACATGAATAACGCTTAATGTACCAAGACAGTGATAAAGACAAAATTGTAAAGCATACTATGTGCAGATATGCATATGAGCCCAAAATGTGAACTAAATGTGTTTATCTACACGTTAAGTGTTTTCCTCTTATATGAAGAGACAACGATATTAAAAGACCACATTATTTGCACACTTTACTAATAAAGCATAATATGTGCAGGAAAACAGATGAGCCCAAAATATGAACTTTAAATGTAATTGTCTGTCAATGCATAAGCCATGTTAAACGTTTTGGTTTTATGGTTTTCTAAAGGGTGGAAAACGCTTTATGCGTAATTAAATGCATTGTGTTCATATTCTGGGCTCATCTGCAAGTCTTTTAATATCACAGTCTTAAGTACATCAAGCCAGCATTTTAAAATGCTACAATACTGTTAACAAGCTCCCAGGCATTTGATTTTGGTTGTCTTTTGTTGAAATAAATATAAAAAAAATACAGCGTGTTCGTGTCTGTCCACTGAATATGACCCACAATCTCTGATTCTCCTCCGTGGCCATGGAAAAATTATTATTTACAATGACAACACATCTTCACTGAAACGTTTCCAACAAAGAAATGGATGGACTTCTGTCAGCTTGTTGAACACATACTTTTATTTGGATATTCTACGTTACCATATGATGGCCGGAGCAGAAGCGAGCATCCGGCGTGAGACACTGTTTTCACCATAATCAAATCAACATTGTAAATAAAATTCTACAAAACTTAAGTGAAAAAAAAAAATCTAATTATCATGCGAAACAATAAAATGGCTTCTCTAAGATGACATATCTCCACATTCTCTATGCTGCATAATGTATTTTTATCGGAGGTTGAATGATGTTTTATTATAATTTTCTTTATTTCAGACCCTTAGGTCCATATCATAAAAATAAAAGAAAGAAAGAAAAGAAATGTATATATATACAAACATACATTTACATACAACAAGCACTATTTAAAAACATACACACTTGTGTATGTTTTTGATGATATTTCAGTGACGCTGACATTGTATGTTGCGATCCCAAGGTCCACTGCGATTTTCCACTCGAACAATCCTTACATTTACTGTAGAATCAGGTCAGGAAGTTGTGTTTAGACTTGTCTACACTGATTTGATTCACTTAACCTTAACACTCTTTTCTCAGTGTGGAATAATAAAGGGCATTGGCTTTATTCTGCCCTGCATGCATTATTAGGTGCGTTTCTCTGTACCCTAAGGTTGCTTTTAAAAAACTCTGTGTATGCTGGGCTTCAGTTGTATTCTTGTCCCCTTTTTCAAATTCATAATTTAGGAGAGGAACCCAGACTTGAGCCAAATTCTAATTGGTATTTAAAATTGGATATATTTTTTAATGGCATAGAAAGCCATTCTTGCTTTCTCTTTTACTTCATTCACAGCCAAGTTCTCTCTCTTCCTTCTGTATCCCTGTTCAGCAGGGCCTATATGCAGATTGAATAAAATCAATATGGATTAACCTGCAACCCCCTGCACATACTTATACTCTGGCCCTCAGCAGCCTGCCTTATTTTTAATCAGTTTTTGTCCTAAACCTGAGACTTACTCAATAGTACACAGAGCTCTAATTAATTTCAAGGACAGAGCAGAAGGGGGAGTGGTACAGAAAAAGAAAAACACTAATATGGAAGGGTGTCATTCTGGGGAGAGAAAGATATGTTTAGGGTGTGTGAGTTATTAGATGAGTATGAGATTTGCGTGCACACACCCTCATCAGTGGAAGAGACTACAAAGTCTTGTGCGTAATTTTATGTCCTCTTGTAGGGAGTAATCTGCTAACATTTCAGTAATGCTTGTTCAGCATTTACTGTCCTTTGCATTGACACAGAGCTATCCTTACTTCAGTAGCCCTCAACATATTCCTTGTCCAGTGTACGTATTTACAATGGAATGATTAACAAATTATCATATAATGATTACCAAGTAATAACAGTCAACATGCATATGTGTCTGTGAGATGCTGAAACTGTCATGCGTGAATGTCCAGGTCAGGCGTGACAAATACAGCCTATTCCAACAATGCCTTGAGCACTATGCGTGCAGTTAAAAGGAATGTTATTCTAGCTAGAATATATTGGTTTACATAATGCCATTTGTAATTGTGCTTGGCCAGGCATGACAGAGTGAATTTTATGAGGCTATACATTCTGCAAATGGCTCTGTGTCTTGGCCCCAGTGCTGCTTAGGTAATAAAACATAAAAGTTCTCATGATGCCTGGAGGGAACATTCATGTTCTGCCAACATTAGCATAAGGGAATTGTCTTTTCTGCAGTGCAAACAAGCTATGAAACATGGCCAACATCCTGTAATTTCAGCAGCTAGCACCTCTGATCTGTTCCTGTGTTACTCGCTGTACATTGAATGATTAATTAAGGTGCCTCTAGTCCGTGACCCTTTTTCAGATCAGCATGCAACTGGCAATAGAATGGGAATGAATAATTGAAGGATTCCTACAAGAAGGGATTTGTGGTGGTATCTGAAGTGGCCTTTTGTTCTCCATGCATGCACTGAGCCACTAAACTTTTAGCTGTGCTGGGGTGAGCAAAGGTTAGAAAGACAGAAGGGCCATCCACAACAAGGTGTCCTCCTTTTAGAATTGGGTGAAACAGAGGAAATGATTACTTACCAAATAGTTTACAATAATCAATATTACATTTATTTGAAGCATTGATAGTTATAGTGGTACCTGCTAAAGCACTATTTAAGTATTAAATAGAATAGCAACAGTGTGAAACAGAAACACACACAGAAAGGGGAGGATATATGAAACTTTTAATGATCTATATTTTTAAAAATGATTTTATTGATCAATAAGCATTTGTAAAATAATTTTATAAAATTATATTGACAGTATATAAGACAACTCCTGTTTACTTTTTTGCCATTACTTTAATAAATTGCCATGGCAACACCGTTTGAGATATCCAAAAACAATTCGCAATTTAGGTTCCTCTGTGTTTTCGCATCATGTAGACAAAGTTAGGTGTAAATTGTAGGACAGCAATAGGAGAAGTATAAAGAAGAAGAATTAAAGTTTGAAGCATTTCCATGGCAACAGTATTTAAGATATCAAGAACCCCTTAGTAGTTTTACATCAGTTGTGTCTTGACATTATTCTGATGAAGACTGAAGCAAATCAGGTAAAAATGTATTTTTTATGAAAAATATTTTGAATTTCAAAGCATTTTGAATATGACACACATCCTACTGCCAGTTGGTGGCACTATAACTTTCACACATAATAGTCACATCTATGTGATTGACCTCCTTCAATGAACAAACTGCTGAAGTTTGATCAAAATCAGTCAATGTATGTCCAGAGTGTGCGTTTTCTTTAATTAAATTAAAGGTCCCAAATTGTCAAAACTGAAACTTCCTTGCTTTTTTCATGATAACTGAGGTCAAGGTGCTATGTAACTACCATATAAGTTTCAAAACAGTCAAATGCACACAGTCTGCATAAAGTAGCTGTGATTTTTCACGAACCGTTGTGACTTCCATAAAAAGGTGACGTCAAAACTACTCAGTTACCGCCTTCAGTCACCACCCTGAGTACTGCCCAGTCTGTGCACAGTCCCACTCTTCTTTTGCCAAACCCCCAGACAACATTGCGTCCATGCCATTGCTGAGCAACAACAACACGGAAACATGTCGAGAAAACGCTGTTCAGTCTGGATGTCAGGAAACTACATCATTGCACAGTAGGGCTGTGACAGTCGCCGTGACAACCGCGCCACCGGCAGTAGTGCACGTGACGTCACACACTCTATAACAAGCATAATACAAAGTTTTGTATACAAGTGTAATAATAGTACCAGTTGCAAATTGTTTTATTTAGACTATAAGTCTATGCTAATTCACAAATTATCTCAAATGCCATACACGGCGTTTGATCCTTTAGATTGGCAGGTTTGAGCACAGGAAAATACAGTACAGAATACAGAAACCAAATACTACATCGCCAATCTGGAATCATTTCCATTCATGTCACCCATCCGCATTTGTACAAGTGTCTTCAAGTTCACGTGATCGCAAACGCTCGGCTGGTTTAGGTTTGTATTTACTGCATTCGGTGTTTGAAAAAAAAAAAACATTAATTACCATTCTG
>NW_015552819.1:9369-11766 GCF_001515605.1 Sinocyclocheilus anshuiensis | reverse complement strand
CAATGTATTTTTGGCTATTGCTACAAATATACCCGTGCTACTTATGACTGGTTTTGTGGTCCAGAGTCATATATATATATATATATATATATATATATATATATATATATACATATTTAAATATATATACCACTAATAATAGTAGTAATATATACCTTAAGGGTTGAACAAAGAAGATTGAGCTCAGAACTGGCATTAGCACAGTTATTGCTCATTGAGTAAATCATTAGGCCAATGAAGCCACCAGCACCCTAAACATATGCACTACTCTTCTGCACAGTGGTACAAAACTTTTTCTAATCTCTAAATCTCCAAAATAACTCACAATTACATGTGCAACAACTCTAACGTAATTTTCTTTAATTAAAAACACATTTTTTTCAACATATTTCCCTCTTAATGTGATCCCATGCAAAGCATGCTGGGAACTACACATCCACTGTTTAGTTAGTTGTGTCAACAACAATTATTCATGTAGTCCCATCCCAAACTGATTAAGTTCACTTAAATTTTACTAATTTAAAGGGCTTTTGCACACTGAAAGCGAAAATTCGGCGCGATGATGCTTTTGAATCGAAACAATAGATCCCTATGGGGCTACTCACACCAGGCGCGATCAAAAAGCGAGTTTTTTTGTTCCAGTCAGAGTTGAGCTTAGATCACGTGCCCAGAGCAGCTGCTGTTGCACAAAAGGGTGAGAGTGGTGGCGCTGTTTCGAAAACCAGTGTAAATAAACACAGAAGAAGAGTATCCCAGTAGAGTAGTGTAAGGGAAACAGGTCAATTTAGCTCAAAGGGAATCATTTAAGATTTTAAAGGGAATTTGGACAGAATCACTGTTTTACGGCTGATCACTGAGACGGCCAGCGATTCATTGAACGAGCCGTATAACATCAACTCTGCAATGGATATTTATATCCAAAATATAGTGAAAACACTATTAATTAGCACAGTAACAAGATCATCTTTTTTCGAGTCATTTCGTTCATTTTAGCAAAATATAATTAAAATGTTATGTGTTACTTCCCTAATATGTCTACTACTTACGCAAACGTTGATCACACTACAAACAATACAAAACTGCTATAAGAAACAGAAAAGATTAATTCATTGTTTACCTGGGTCTTCAGTCTATGATTAGCTCGCCTCACCTCTTATCTGACAAGTCACGTGATGAATGAACGACTCAAACCCAAAGACTGGAGAGATTAACTAATCAATTCTCTTTCCGGCTCAGACTGCATTGGTTAAACTTATGGGGCTGTCACATGATGAACGAACGACTCAAACCCGAAGACTCCAGAGATGAACTAATCAATTCTCTTTCCGGCTCAGACTGCATTGGTTAATTGACTAATTCCAGTACAGAACCTATATGATGTTGCGCATGCCCGACTGAACGAATCACTCCCCGAGACGACTCGTTCTTCCTGAGTCACATTAAAGATTCGTTCAAAATGAACGAATCGTTCAAGAACGACCCAACACTACAGTAGAGAGTTCTAGAGAGTGGGTGCCGAGTTCCTGTTATCTTTGGAATCTGAGAACAGATTTATTCTCACATGTTCTTAATATAATTTCTAAATTCTCAATTGAATGTGATCTGGAATGTCCGTTTTCTTCCACGTGCGCGAGTGTTATGAGTCAGAGCGCGTTTCTCTAGATCTTCTGTGTTTAAAAAAAACATTTTTTCTACACATGAAATATGAAAGCAAATAGACATTATGACGATATATTTTCTGTATGTGTTTTGTATGCAGCTCATGGTAATTTTATAACAGTAAAGGATGTTTATGACAATAAGCAGTGTGGCATTATTAAACATAGCCTACAAAGAGTGCATGTCTGCCTATTAGAGTCAAAATCAACTATAGATCACAATCGAAAGTCATTACAAGCACTCGATGATGGTTTATAGTGGGTTTTATGCAAAAACATTAATAATCACAAATGTTCAAATGTGGCTTGATGCTAATTGTACTTATATTTATATTTTAAGATGTTTTCTTGTAAGCATTATAGATAGTTTGTGTTTCTGGCGTAGAACTAAACTTTATTTAGCTATATTTAATGCTGTATATTGAGTAGTGGACGATGTTAAATCCTGTAACGGGGTGAAGAATCACACGACAAGTAATCTCAATCAATACCCCGGAGGGTGGATTTATTGGTGTGGTGGGTGAGAGGGAGAAAGGTCCAGGTAGGTGCTCCGGTGCCGTGAGTGCTCTCTTCCGTCTTCCCAGTGCAGAGGGTCCGTGCAGTGCTCCTGTGGGGCTGGTCGGTCACACGCTGCTGTCTGTGGAAAAAATGAGAGGGCGAGTTAGTGCTCAGTCTCATGGAGGAATCTCCTAGATGGCAGGGCTTGCGTGGCTTATGTAGCCGCCGCCTGATGAGGTGA
>NW_015552819.1:6571-8482 GCF_001515605.1 Sinocyclocheilus anshuiensis | reverse complement strand
GGGCTGCCAGCTCCTGCTCTGTCTCCCCTTGACGGTTGGCGAGGTGCTCAACGATTTGTTGCTGGCGGATGCTAACCTCGGTGAGCCGCTGGAGGATTTCGTCCATGTTGGGGGAGGAGCGCTCGACTGTTACAGAACCCGGAGACAAAAACAAGGAAAAAAGGTGAGGTGAAGAAGATCGCATGTTGGTGATTCTTCACTGATTTGCCCGCATTCTCCACCAGTGTAACGGGGTGAAGAATCACACGACAAGTAATCTCAATCAATACCCCGGAGGGTGTGGTGTGATGTGTGATGGGTGAGAGGGAGAAAGGTCCAGGTAGGTGCTCCGGTGCCGTGAGTGCTCTCTTCCCAGTGCAGAGAAATGAGAGGGCGAGTTAATGCTCAGTCTCATGGAGAAGTCTCTCACCGGTGGCCAGGCTTGCGTGGCTTATGTGGCCGCCTCCTGATGAGCTGCAGCTGTGACCGATCAGCCTGTGATGAGGACGGCCAGGTGTGCCTTGCTTGTTTCCAGGGCGACGCTGATGAAGCTGCGGGACGCTCGTCACACTCCCCCCCCTAAGCGTCGTCCTGGTCCTGTTAACAATATGAGATAGTAGGGGAGAGATAGGGGGTGGGTGGGGAGTGACCCCTGACAGACCTGCGAAAGCGGTCCATATCCGAGAGAGGCCATCCGCGTTGGCGTTCGCGGCTCCAGCCAGATGACGCACCACGAAGTGGAAGTCCTGGAGCGCGAGGAACCATCGGCGAATGACTCGAAAAACCCGAAGACTCGAAACAGGTAAACTACTTGACTAATTCCAGTATAGAAGCTATAGGATGTTGCGCATGCATGACTGAACAAATCACTCCCTGAGACGACTCGTTCTTCCTGAGTCACATTAAAGATTCGTTCAAAATGAACGAATCGTTCAAGAACGACCCAACACTACAGTAGAGAGTTCTAGAGAGTGGGTGCCGAGTTCCTGTTATCTTTGGAATCTGAGAACAGATTTATTCTCACATGTTCTTAATATAATTTCTAAATTCTCAATTGAATGTGATCTGGAATGTCCGTTTTCTTCCACGTGCGCGAGTGTTATGAGTCAGAGCGCGTTTCTCTAGATCTTCTGTGTTTAAAAAAAACATTTTTTCTACACATGAAATATGAAAGCAAATAGACATTATGACGATATATTTTCTGTATGTGTTTTGTATGCAGCTCATGGTAATTTTATAACAGTAAAGGATGTTTATGACAATAAGCAGTGTGGCATTATTAAACATAGCCTACAAAGAGTGCATGTCTGCCTATTAGAGTCAAAATCAACTATAGATCACAATCGAAAGTCATTACAAGCACTCGATGATGGTTTATAGTGGGTTTTATGCAAAAACATTAATAATCACAAATGTTCAAATGTGGCTTGATGCTAATTGTACTTATATTTATATTTTAAGATGTTTTCTTGTAAGCATTATAGATAGTTTGTGTTTCTGGCGTAGAACTAAACTTTATTTAGCTATATTTAATGCTGTATATTGAGTAGTGGACGATGTTAAATCCTGTAACGGGGTGAAGAATCACACGACAAGTAATCTCAATCAATACCCCGGAGGGTGGATTTATTGGGGGGATGGGTGATAGTGAGAAAGGTCCAGGTAGGTGCTCCGGTGCCGTGAGTGCTCTCTTCCGTCTTCCCAGTGCAGAGGGTCCGTGCAGTGCTCCTGTGGGGCTGGTCGGTCACACGCTGCTGTCTGTGGAAAAAATGAGAGGGCGAGTTAGTGCTCAGTCTCATGGAGGAATCTCCTAGATGGCAGGGCTTGCGTGGCTTATGTGGCCGCCGCCTGACGAGCTGCAGCTGTGACCGATCAGCCTGTGATGAGGACGGCCAGGTGTGCCTTGCTTGTTTCCAGGGCGACGCTGATGAA
>NW_015552819.1:3990-4166 GCF_001515605.1 Sinocyclocheilus anshuiensis | reverse complement strand
CTAATTGTACTTATATTTATATTTTAAGATGTTTTCTTGTAAGCATTATAGATAGTTTGTGTTTCTGGCGTAGAACTAAACTTTATTTAGCTATATTTAATGCTGTATATTGAGTAGTGGACGATGTTAAATCCTGTAACGGGGTGAAGAATCACACGACAAGTAATCTCAATCAA
>NW_015552819.1:3307-3856 GCF_001515605.1 Sinocyclocheilus anshuiensis | reverse complement strand
CCGGGGAAATGGCGGCGCTCGCTCCCCAGCATCCCGGTGTTGGGCCGCATCCGCCAGCTCGACAGCCTCCACCAGCTCAGAGGTGGTGGTTGGGTTCCTCATCCCAACTGCCCGTCAGTGAGATCGGGGAAGGGCTCGGAGGAGCCGGTCAATCACCACGCGCTCCGCCACCTGTCCAGCCGATGGAGCCCTCTCCAGCAGTCAGTGCTGCACGAGTCGCGTGAGTTCGGCGGCCTGGGCATGGGCCGGCAGACGGGGCTTATATTCCCACTCGTGGAAGTGCTGGGCGGCACAGATAGGGGATAACCCCAGGCGGGCTAGAATTTCCTTCTTGACCTCCTTATATTGATCGGCGGAGGCGGCGGGAAGAGCGAAATATGCACGCTGAGCTTCGCCCATCAGCAGGGGAGCCAGCACCCGTGCCCAGTCGTCCCTATGCCATCCTTCCGTGGTGGCCGTCGCTTCAAACATTTGTAAGAAGGCTTCTACGTCATCATGAGGAGTCAGCTTGGGTAGCAGCTTCGCAGCTTGTACTCGGGGGTCCAGCAG
>NW_015552819.1:0-3123 GCF_001515605.1 Sinocyclocheilus anshuiensis | reverse complement strand
ATCCATGTTGGGGGAGGAGCGCTCGCCTGTGACAGAACCCGGAGACAAAAACAAGGAAAAAAGGTGAGGTGAAGAAGATCGCTTGTTGGTGATTCTTCACTGATTCGCCCGCATTCTCCACCAGTGTAACGGGGTGAAGAATCACACGACAAGTAATCTCAATCAATACCCCGGAGGGTGGATTTATTGGTGTGGTGGGTGAGAGAGAGAAAGGTTCAGGTAGGTGCTCCGGTGCTGTGAGTGCTCTCTTCCGTCTTTCTAGTGCAGAGGGTCCGTGCAGTGCTCCTGTGGGGCTGGTCGGTCACACGCTGCTGTCTGTGGGGAAAATGAGGGGGCGAGTTAGTGCTCAGTCTCATGGAGGAATCTTCTAGATGGCAGGGCTTGCGTGGCTTATGTGGCCGCCTCCTGATGAGCTGCAGCTGTGACCGATCAGCCTGTGATGAGGACGGCCAGGTGTGCCTTGCTTGTTTCCAGGGCGACGCTGATGAAGCTGCGGGACGCTCGTCACAATCCATATATGAGAAGATACATATCTGAGTAAAAATGCATTGCTGGTCGGCACCACCTAGCGTGCAGGCATGAATAAGCAGAAGGCGATCAATCGTTTTGTGCTCAGTGTGAAAGCAATGTTCATCGGCAATTCGCCTCGCTTTTTCGCATCGCGCTCAAGCGGCCTTAAGTCGACTGAACATAATGGAAATAAGTTACGTAAAAATAAATAAATAAATAAAAAATTGTAGTTTCTGCTCATTTTAATCAAGTAATTTGAACAAGGCAAGGCAAGGCAAGTTTATTGATATAGCACATTTCATACACAATGGAATTCAAAGTGCTTTACATAAAAGAAATGAAAAAACAAAAAATAAATAATCACAACAATAAAACAAGGAATTTAAAACTTTGAAAATTATTAAAAAATTGATTTAAGAAGTTTAAAATGAATTTAAAACAGTTAAGAATAGAAAATGATTATACATAAAATATAGTGCAATCAGTTCGGACATTGCACAGTGCTCATTCAGTAAATGCACAGCTAAACAGATGAGTTTTGAGTCTGCATTTAAATGTGACTAATGTTTTAGCACATCTGATCTCTTCTGTAAGCTGATTCCAACTGCGGGCGGCATAATAACTAAAAGCGGACTCCCCTTGTTTTGTGTGAACCCTTGGTATTTCTAACTGACTCGATCCTAATGATCTGAGTTGGTCTGTTAGGTTTAAAAAACAAGCATTAAAAAAAATAATAATAACAAAATAAAAAATCATGTGGATTCAGAACTCATTCCAAAGTGATATTTATTCCTATAGAAGCATTTTTTTGAATGGAAGGCTGTTTCCGCCACTGTTAAAAAATAAAAAATTGATTCTGTAAATTATAATAATGAGAAACATTCTCAAAATAATGACTTAATTAGTTACTCTTAATAATGAGAAACTTTCTCGTAAAAGACTTAGACTTTAGACTTACTTTTCTCATATCAGTGAGAAACTTTCTATAGAGAATGAGGAGTTACATCACGATGTTTTCACTCCGCATTGCATTTTGGGAAGGCGTTACCATATTAGCAGGATACTCTATCCACTGCCATGGTTACTTCAACAGTGAGACAGAGAGAAAGAGCAACAGAGAGAGAGCAGCTTGATGTTTGTTTACATTTTTGTGATACGGCAGTTTTTTGGGAAGAAATGGAGAAGGAGAAAGCGAAAGGAAAGGGGCTCTATTAGGAGAGACAAAATAATACTGACAAGCAGCATTATTTAGAGAAATTTCTTGACATCAATAACATCGACCAGTATGACCTGCCAGCTACAGAATGGACGAAAAAAACAGAAGCACTACTACCTCTCTTATGGATTAAGACAGTGATATTGAAAGTTAATATTTTGGGCTCATCTGTTTTACTGCACATAGTGTGCTTTATTAGTAAGGTGTCTACAGAATGTGGTCCTTTAATGTCATCATCTCAGTGCATTAAGTGTTTTCTTTATATGAGATTAAAATGCTTAAAGTGTGAATAAGGGTGTACTCACACTAGGCGTTTTGTGCCCGAGCGCGTTTGACACCCAAAGCCCGGTTCGTTTGACTAGTGTGAGCGCTACGTGCCTCGCTCGAGCGCGGTTCGTTTAGCCGTCCTTGGCCCGGTTGGAAGAGGTCGGCCAGGGCACGGTTCGGTTGGGCTCGGGCGCGGTACGCATGCAGTTGTACTCACACTAGGCGTTTTGAACGGTTCGGTTGGGCTCGGTACGCATGCAGTGTGAGCGCTAACCGCGCCGGAGCACGGATCAAATACTGTTTTGTGTGCGCTACTGTCATCATTACGACCGCAAACATATACTATTACTACTACTACACTACACTTTTCAATTCATTTAATTCAATCAAGTATATTTAGGTTTATAATGGCTCTGGTTCTCACCTTATTGATGAACAGGAAATGTAGTTTGCGAGCAAGCTGCAAATTATTTAATTAATGTCAGCTGCCTCCGTAATAATTATCTGATACATACAAGTGAAAATCAATGCACAACATAAATTATAAATTAATGATTAATTATTCATCAGAATATTAGCGAAAGTGTTTTTTTCCGTTATCTCACACATGACGTAAGTGTGCTCCGGCCCCAAAAGTTTAGTTGTAGTTTGCGAGTAAAGCTGCAAATTATTTCATTAACCTCAGCTGTCTCCGTAATAATTTTCTGATACATACAAGTGAAAATCAGTGCACGGCATAAATGATAAATTAATTATTATTAATTATTCGGCAGAATATTAGCGAAAGTGGTTTTATCCGTTATCTCATACATGACGTAAGCGTGCTCCGGCCCGGAGTGTTTAGTGCAAGTGTGAGTGCAGGCCAGCGGGGGAGTGGGGAGTGGGGATAATCGCGCACGGGCTCGGTTCAAAGCAATCATGCCTAGTGTGAGTACACCCTAAACGTGTTGTGTTCACATTTTGGGCTTATATACGTATCTGCACATAGTATGCTTTATAGTTTTGTCTTTATCACTGTCTTAGTACATTAAGCTACATTAGTTATTTGTGTAAAACATTTTAGAACTCTAATTCTTGGATATTCTAATACTTGGACCACTTCTCTTCTCTGTCTACATGGCATCACTAGG
>NW_015552818.1:0-1187 GCF_001515605.1 Sinocyclocheilus anshuiensis | reverse complement strand
TTAAATCTCTGAATTATAAACTGGTGTTTTAATGTGATATTACTGCACTGTAAAACCGAACAGTGAAATTAATGAAATGAAATGAAATTAACTTCACTCAAATAATAATGAAAGTTCATTGGACTTAATTGAAATAAGTTCTGTAAATTTAAAATGTTGTTGTAGTAAGGTGAACTTTCCCAGTTTTCTAGTCCCCAGCATGCTTTGCATCAGACAACAAGGAAAATAAATGTAGAAATTAAGTGTTATTTTGTGTTTTTTTACACAAGATTAACATAGAGAGACATAAGTTAGTACTTAAATGTTGTGTTATGTTAGGATTTACATTGGTTTCTGTTATGTTGGTTTTGTAGTGCCTTCGCTGAGAGTATAGAGCCTGTGGTTAGGTTGAGGATGGACAGCAAAACTTAAAGACTATTTATACTGCATGTTGTTTGACTATTTACATGCAAGTATTGTGAGTCTTTTAGATAACTACATTAGTACGTGCTAGTGTGCTGCTACTAGCTAGCACTTAACTATAAAGATCTGAATGAATGTGCTGTTAATGGAAGCAAGTTGTATATAATTATCATTGTGATGAGTGGGGTGGGACCATGGAAGCGAGGCTTGGCTTGGCTCCCATGGCTCTCAGCCCCACCCCACTTGTCATAAAAATTTTAAGGTCTACTAACTGGAAAAAAATTGAGTTTGTTTACTCAAATATTTTGAGGCAATAAGTTTCCTCAAATGTTTTGAGTTTTCTTAACTTACCAGGTTTTACAGTGTGGTTTAGTTTATCATATATACATATTATTTGTAGTTTATTTGATAGGGACAGTGTACCAAATCCTTCTCTGATAAGAACCAGAAAATGCTTTTCATCACATTATAATCAGATATATCTTTCCACCTCATATATACATATTATTTGTAGTTTATTTGATAGGGACAGTGTACAAGTGCACCAAATCCTTCTCTGATAAGAACTAGAAAATGCTTTTCATCGCATTATAATCAGATATATCTTTCCACCTGTAGTCACTAATGGCCAACAAACTCTCTGTTTAGTCTGTTTTTAGGAAGGCTACAACTTTGGCGTTCAACATATTGTTTCAGAAATGCAAACAATTAAATGCTGAAATTTAAACTTCATCAATTTCAACTTTATGAAAAGAAATATGACTGTTTGTAAAAGGAAATTATTA
>NW_015552817.1:160-597 GCF_001515605.1 Sinocyclocheilus anshuiensis | reverse complement strand
AACACATTTTTGCTAACTATATCAAAGGCTGCATCTGAAGGACTTGGACCATCAAACAGAGCTGTGTGTGTGTGTATTTTGTAGTTTTTCATATGTATCATTACATTATTCAAGTAAACTCCAAGCCAATTCCTGCATTTAAAGTTGTAATTCGACAACGGACGCAGCAAACCAGTGTAACTTACCTGGCCACGGTCTTGGCTAAGCCTGAGGTACATCACCGTCTCCTCCATTATGACGTAAAACATAAAAACAAAAATGAGCAATTCTGACTCCACCTATCCTGGCAGGATTGTCCTCTCGTCAGCTCTACTCTCGCACCGTTGCTATGCGACAGAGCGCTAATCTGGAACCTCAGGGGCACGTTCAAGCTCAAACCGGTGTGCACCGTTTTGCTACGGTTTCCGGTTTGAACGACATGTTTCCTGGAAACGGTG
>NW_015552817.1:0-137 GCF_001515605.1 Sinocyclocheilus anshuiensis | reverse complement strand
TTGAGATGCGTTTTCTCTTGTTTGGTGGGTGTGTCAAACATGTCAGCCCAATCAGCAGCAGCATGTATATAAACCACGAGGAATTAAAGAGACGCACAATGTAATTAACATAAAAATAAATTCACAAGAGCAAGTAT
>NW_015552816.1:749-819 GCF_001515605.1 Sinocyclocheilus anshuiensis | reverse complement strand
TTGCATTAGCCCTACTGTGCTGTAACAAGGTGTGGTAAATGGGCATCTCTTGTAATACTGTCATTGATCT
>NW_015552816.1:0-147 GCF_001515605.1 Sinocyclocheilus anshuiensis | reverse complement strand
ATATTGTGACAAAATTAATTTTGTAGGGTGCCACAAATTTGTTAAAATTTCCAAAGGGTGCAGCGACTAAAGAAAGGTTGGGAAACACTGGCCTAGGCTACCACTATTAGAATCAGAATCAGAATGAGCTTTATTGCCAGGTATGTT
>NW_015552815.1:783-2355 GCF_001515605.1 Sinocyclocheilus anshuiensis | reverse complement strand
CCAAATAATGTTCTTTTTAGCAACATCATATGACCCCTTTAACACCCTTTAACCTTTTTTATTATTATTATTTTTTATTTTTTATTTTTTGCTTTGTTTAGTATTAAAATTTTGTCTTGTACAGCCCATTTTGCATGTATGTAAATATAGGTTATGGTTTCCTCTGTTTAATCACTGTGCAATAAAACACTGTCTACATAAAACAACTTCAAATATGACAATGCATCTATTGTCTTTGATTGAAATGGTGTGGATAAATGACATTGAAGCTAACCAGAGTGAAGAAAAATAAAATAAAAAAGATCTCTTTACCATTTCAAATATTTCTCCTAGACAGAAATTAGGTTACCTTAAGATTGAATGGAAACTTTTGCTCGAGTCTCCTGCTTCTCAAACTTGTCTCCTGAGACAAAAACTCTAACTCTCTCACAATAGTCTTCTTTAAAGCTTTAGAAGAGATCTCAACAACTTTACAGACTGTCCTCTGATATTTCTCCTTAGAGACACTGGATCTCTCACATTTGTCTCTTTTAAAGCTTTTAGAAGCAATCTCAACAACATCACACACTGTGCTCAGATATTTCTCCTTAGAGACTCTGGATCTCTCACATTTGTCTCCTCAAAAGTTTAGAAGAGGTCTCAATAACTTTGCAAACGGTACACCAAGTCAAATGCCTCAATATGAGCTCAAACATTTCTTCCATATAATATGTATTAATAATCAAATTAGTCAATTAATAATCAAGACTGAGTCATAAGCCATGTATGTGCCTTTCAGCAAAGAAAGCTCCAGGGTTACATTTTCTGTAGATCAGTTTTGATTAAGGCATCCGCTACATTACTATTTCCAACAACAAATTATGTGCCTAAGTACATAAACATGGTCCTATAAAAAGTAACATTATCCTTATTTCTGCATATTTTCTCTCTCAATATAGCCTTTAACTCTGAATTTATGATTTCACCCCCTTTATTTAGTGCCTTTCAAGTACTTGACTTGATGCACACTTTGTAAAGTTGTTGAGATCTCTTCTAAAGCTTTAAAGGAGATAAATGTGAGACCACCAGAGTCTTTAGACTGGGAGAAAAATCTGAGCACAGTGTGTGATTTTGTTGTGATCTCTTCTGAAGCTTTAAAGGAGACAAATGTGAGACCACCAGAGTCGTTAGCTACGGAGAAAAATCTGAGCACAGTGTTATTGTGGTCTCTTCTGAAGCTTTAAAGGAGACAAATGTGAGAGATCCAGAGTCTCTAGCAAAGGAGAAAAATCTGAGCACAGTGTGTGATTTTGTTGTGATCTCTTCTGAAGCTTTAAAGGAGACAAATGTGAGAGATCCAGAGTCTCTAGCAAAGGAGAAAAATCTGAGCACAGTGTGTGATGTTGTTGAGATCTCTTCTAAAGCATTAAAGGAGACAAATGTGAGACCAGCAGAGTCTTTAGCTAAGGAGACAAATCTGAGCACAGTGTGTGATGTTGTTGAGATCTATTTTAAAGCTTTAAAGGAGACCACTGTGAGATTAGAGTTTTTGTCTTAGGAGACAAGTTTGAGAAGCAGGAGACTCAAGCAAAA
>NW_015552815.1:0-631 GCF_001515605.1 Sinocyclocheilus anshuiensis | reverse complement strand
GAAGAATGGCATCTATGCTAATATTAGTCTGTTTTATTCTTATTCCAAGGTCACCGTAGCCACCCAGATCCAGTCCGTATCCAGACCAGAAGGTGGATCTGCACCTAGAGACGACCTCTGCAGCCCTGAATGTCAGTAGAGAACATGTCATCTAGACTGAGCCTGGTTTCTCCCAAGGTTTTTTTCTCCATTTCTTTCACCGATTTTCCTTGCCACTGTTGCCTCTGGCTTGCTTAGTTGGGGACACTTAATTGCCAGCGATATCGTCAACTTGATTGCACAGATATTATTTAAACTGAAATGAGCTGGACAATGACATCACTGAATTCAATGATGTATCACTGAATCAATGATGAACTGACTTTAACTGATAAACTGACTGTTTTCTATTGTGCTCTTGCATTATCAGCACATGTTTTTCCTGTTTAACACTGTTAAGCTGCTTTGACACAATCTGTATTGTAAAAAGCACTATATAAATAAAGGTAAAAAAAAAAATTACCACAGCTGATCAAAGTTGAAAGTCAAATGGCTTTGTGTGCCATTGAGATGGCTAAAACTGATTTAGTTTAGAAATCATTTTAGGAGCGGGGCAATCCTTTTTCCAACTCAATGATTCTGTTTATATATA
>NW_015552814.1:0-1289 GCF_001515605.1 Sinocyclocheilus anshuiensis | reverse complement strand
TCACAATTCACGATTTTATCATGATTCTTTGTCATGTTGGTTTTAATATTTTGCAAGTTGTCTTACAGCCACAGCCAAACTAATTTCCCTATTTTAAAAACAAAGCTTTACAAGGTAACAAAAAAAGAATGGCAGATATTTAGGCCGAAGTGGGTGAAGATAAAAATCTGTGTCATTATTTTATCTTTGCTATAAAATAAGAAAAAAGACACACATTACAAATACACATAACATACAAATAAAACAAACAATGCTTTATTTTTCAGGTACGGTAGGTGTATTTAGCAGTAGCATTCAAGAAATTGAATGAAGAAATATAAAAATTAAACACTATATTCTTTTAAATCAAGAGCTGTGAGTGATTTTTCTCTGTTTTTTTGCTTTATTAACATTTAAAACACTATATAGATTGATTCCTATTAAAGCAACTGTATTAACATTTTTAAATCAAGAGTAGTGAGTGATTTTTCTCTTTGTTCAAAAGACTTCATGACCACAGATGTTAGAGCCACAGGCCTGTAGTCATTAAGTCCTGTAATTTTGGATTTCTTTGGGATGGGGATGATGGTGGAGCGTTTGAAGCATGAAGGGACTTCGCACAGCTACAGTGATCTGTTGAAGATCTGTGTGAAGATGGGGGCCAGCTGGTCAGCACAGGATTTCAGACAGGCTGGTGTAACACAATCTGGGCCTGGTGCTTTTTTCCTTTTCTGCTTCCGGAAGACCTGGAGCACCTCGTCTTAGCTGATCTGAATTGCAGGTGTGGGGGAGAGGGGGGTTGCTGGAGGTGTGAATGGTTGTGTGGAGAGGTGTTCAGGTGTGTGGGGTGTTTTTTCAAACCTGCAGTAGACCTCATTCAGATCGTCTGCCAGTTGTTGATTCTCCACAGTGCTGGGGGATGGTGTCTTGTAGTTGGTGATTTCTTTTAGACTTTTCCACACTGATGCGGAGTCACTGGAAGAGAATTGAATCCTTATTTTTTCAGAATAATTCCTCTTTGCCACTCTGATCTCCTTTTCCAGTGTGTATTTAGCCTGTTTATACAAGTGATGAATATAGTGATGAATAATACAGAATCAGAAGAATGGCAAACTGGACTGTTAAAAACTATAATACACCTTCATAATACAAGTAATACCTTTTAAAAGTTCAATGTCATTGTATGTCTTCACAGAAACTGATATAAGATGTTACAGTCTCTGTGAGCTCGTCCAGATCGGTGGCAGCAACTTCACTCAAATCACTGAGGTCAAAACAAGCTTTTAAATCCTGCTCTGCTTCATTAGTCC
>NW_015552813.1:0-458 GCF_001515605.1 Sinocyclocheilus anshuiensis | reverse complement strand
CTGGTATAAGTCCAGTTTAGCCCACTCTATTAATATTGTTAAAACGGGCCAATTTTATACATGGATAGAAATCAACAGGGACATCACCTCAACGGAGAAGAACATCTTCCTGTGTGCAACTTACATCCCTCCAAAAGAGTCTCCCTACTTCAACGAAGACAGTTTCCCCACCTTAGAAGGAGAGATCAACTACTTCCAGTCACAGGGCAACATACTGATCTGTGGAGACTTAAATGCAAGAACAGGTGAAGAACTGGACACACTTCATTCCCAGGGAGACAAACACATACCAGGAGGTGACATCCTTTCCCCACCCACACAAACCCCAAGACTCAACCATGATAAAACAACAAACAAAAATGGAGCACACCTTCTACAGCTGTGTCGTGCACTGGGTCTGTATATAGTCAACGGCAGACTGCGAGGACATTCGTACGGTAGGTACACTTATAGCTCAG
>NW_015552812.1:0-523 GCF_001515605.1 Sinocyclocheilus anshuiensis | reverse complement strand
CTTTCTATTCATCAAAGAATTATGAAAAATGTTTCATAGTTTTCACAAATCAGCATATTATAATGATTACTGAAAGATCATGAGACATTAAAAGACTGCTGAAAATTCAGGTTTGCCATCACAGGAATAAATTACATTGTAAGATATAATAAAATAGAAAACAGTTATTTAAAATTGTAATAATATTTCACAATTTTAATGTTTCACTGTATTTTTGACCAAATAAATGCAGCCTAGCAGAACAGGCTTCTTTTAAAAGCATCAAAAATCTTACAGACCCCTACACTTTTATTGATTGCAAGTTAATTGTTGTCATGGTAATCGGTGTATTTTTTGAAACGATATTACAGTAATAGCTGTCTGATTTTCAAAAAGACTCATTTTACTACTTTCATTAGACCTGAAAACTATCCAAAGGTCAAGTTTGGCTCATGTCATGTGAAAAAAAGTATACATTTAAAAACAACACAATTATTTAAATTGTCCACCTTCTATTATTTTTTATACTGATCTAATAATATTT
>NW_015552811.1:0-1432 GCF_001515605.1 Sinocyclocheilus anshuiensis | reverse complement strand
TATTTTCAGTTAGTATAGACATGTCAATCTATTTTTATTATACTTTATCATTTATCATTATCAGGCAAAAGCCCTAAGGCAAAAAGCCGAAAACAAAAAGCTAAATTTGTTGGTGTCCTGAGTTGGTTGGTTAGGCTTGCTTCAGACTGGCTGGCACTAGCATCTGATTTACGAACATCCTGCTGTCTTGGGCCTCTTTGTGGAATTCAGCTCCTCGTGTTTCAACAATGTTCTGATCGAATCTTAAATTGTCTGATTTGCTCTGAAATGCTACATTATCATGATACATTACTTATGTATACATAAGCCAAAGACACTTAGGCTTTAGTTAAAAGAGAATATATACATTTTTTTTTTTTTTTTTGACAACAAAAATTATACATACTGTTAAATGACAGTGTACAATAACAACACTGTGTACAAAGTATAGCACATGTTGTAAAAAATAACTCAGTATCAATACAGCAAAAAATATCTTTTTAAAACCGGTTTAATATAATATTATTATAGGAAATATATATTTCCTTTTAGAATTCAGTTGTTTGTGTGTGCGTGTGTGTGTCTATACACACAAACAAATTAATTCTAAAAGGAAATAAATGTTTCTTTTTAGAATGAATTTGCACTTGAATGGATTAAGCAAAGCAAATATGTTCACGTCTGAGATTCATTTTAGCATTTATATAGAATAACTAAACTATAGCTTAACTTTAGTGAGGGGACATTGTTCCTCTTAGCATCATGAAAAAAACACCCTTTTATTAAAATTATGAATGCATTACAGATAGCCTAGAATGCATGCAAAGAGTGCTCCCTTTATAATTTCAAATGCACTGAGCATATCACTCATCTCAGTTCATCGGTTCAACGGACGTGTCTGTGATTGGCTACACTGCTCAATGCTACAAACATTGTAAACAGAAACATCTGATGCTCTCCAGAGCGCAAATGCAAATATGCACAGAAGAGTTTGCAAATATGTTATTATTAAGGTTTCAACTAAGGGTGCTCTTGTTTTTTTGTTTTTTTTTAGCTCCCTAGCATGACACGATAAACTGCTTTCCATATGGATTTAATATGGAATTTAATATGGAATGTTAGTTAAATACGGGAACAGTTGGCAATCCTACTTTGCATGTTTTAAACATTTAGATTTAAAACACTTACAGTAGATTATGTTCATACTTTGGCCATGCATTAAATGCACTCCCTTGAAAGAGCGCAGTTTGCTGACATATTTACTTTAACTTCTCAGATTGTGTCTGTGGTATGATGACAATGACAGTGGTTACATATAAATATATTTTAATTGTTTGATCGAAATTATTGCAAGGAATAATTTAGTTTCCTACTAAATTCTACGTCCTTGAATTGAAGGCAGTTTTTATTAACAAATTTGGAAAAAACAAATGAAAGTCTAATGTAGTCTGGG
>NW_015552810.1:0-451 GCF_001515605.1 Sinocyclocheilus anshuiensis | reverse complement strand
TGGTATTGAAAATGATTATTTGTCATGAAATCAAAAATGACCCTAATTACTTTTTAGTGCATGTCTTGTGGCTTGTGGTGAACAATTGAACCATGCAAGTCAATACACTGTAAAAAAAAATTGTCTGCCGTCGTAATCTTTCATCAAAAACTGCTTCCGCTCTGGAATGGCGTTCTTCGCTCTGATGACATCAGGGCTGCGTTCAGCCCCGACAAAAACGGTGCAAAACGTTTTTTAAACGGAAACGGTGGTGCTTTGAACACCCTGTTCTGATGACGCAAGAGTTGCAACTATGGCAGCTGAGAAGGCCATTCTTTGTGTTCTTTTTGAAGAATTTTCGGAGCCTGATGAAATCGGTATAAATATGTGTTTAATACTGTAAAATACGCTCGATGGTACAGTCACTGACCAGAATAAAAGAGAACATCCCAATCGAGTGAAGGGATTTGTG
>NW_015552809.1:180439-200023 GCF_001515605.1 Sinocyclocheilus anshuiensis | reverse complement strand
CAAGATATTCGCTACAGTTCTCTTACTTGCAACCTGAGAAAATCATTAGACTTTAAGTTCTTTGAAGATCTCTGACGATCACGAAGTTTCAACTGAAGTGTTTGAGTTTTAGATGACTGATCGCTTTGATGGTAAGCGTGTGAGCACAAGATGGAGTGCTCTTAACATGGCGAAAAGCGAAGAAGAAAGCAAGCACTGGAGTCTGTCTTGCATTGGGGTTTTGATCCACGGCATACGTCCATCCCACGGCGCGATCTTCCAATCGACTTCTTGCAAGGCGGAGCGTGCATACATTAACAAGAGGCTCCAATTTATTATGTGGAGAAAAATCTTTGCGAAGATTTGGTTGATACTTTTATAAAGTTTCCTAATGCGAGTATTGTACATACTTCTCACTTCTCATTCATACCAAAGTTTCTCACATAAAATAAGCTTTCATTCATGCTCAAACAACAGGTATTTTGCATACACAGTAATCGTAATAACTAAAAGGAAAAGTTATAAGGCAAAGATTAAGATATTATGGTTTCAATAACACATCAAACAGAAAGCATATTATTTGGGAGTATATTGCTCCGATACTTTAAATTATTTTAAATGATTGTCTTATGAATTGTCTGTGTAAGTTCTGTTTCTTTGTCTGTGACAGGAGAAACGCGCGCTTTTCTTGGAAGTAGTAAAAGGATGTGTCCCTTTTTTGGAATGCAGGGGGAAAAGGGGAGGTGTCCTGAGGTCATGCCCATGTCACAAGTGTATGTCTGCCATTCTTCTCGCTTGGACATGGAGCTATAAAATTGTCTCTTTTGTTGACGGGATTATCAATTTATGTGTTAAACAGTCATGGGGTCCGGGCGAGTCTGTCGCTGGAACATTTCCAGATACCATGTTCTTTGTTCTGTTGTTTATTAGCTGCCGTCTGTAGCGGTGCTTCAAGTCGAACGCACCTTATGACAAATAAAAGACATGAAAACATGAACATAAACATAACCTACAACGGACATAACAATTAGAGAGCTTTATATAGGAACTGCCGGGAAGAGCAAAGAAAAAAAAATATTAGACTTAGATTAGACTATAAATTTAATAAGATCAATGTGCATCATATGCACAAGTGGATATGTGGGCTTTGCTAGTGATGTTTTTTCTTTGTTTTTAATTGAGTGAGCAAGCAGATTGCAACTGTTTAGGTCAGTGATTGTAACTCAGACCAGCATATAATATAGCCTATATATTGAATTGTCTATAACGGGGGTGGCGAACCTGTTTGGCATAATGAGCCAAAAAAAAAAAACGTTATCACTGCAAAGAGCCGCACAACAGATATGCAAACAACAGTATATCACAATAACTTATACGCCTAATTACATAACGCAATCTTTTTCATGGATTTAAATCAGCCTACCTCCTTTTACTTGACTCAGTGGGACACCTGACAGTCCTTGGTTTCCACAATCTTTTTTAGGTCTGGCTTGTATTCAGTTGTGGCTACTCGTAGTAACTATTTCACATGTGTGTCAGTAAAAACAGAGTGATGCTTTGATTTCACTTGTTTAAGTGTCAAAAAAAGTGATTAACAGATGTAAGTTGACCCAAACATTGACAGTAGTTTGAGTGCAGCCCATTTGACATTGGGATATCTCTCAACCGGCACGATCTTCCAAAACTCCACGGTTCCTTCCCTCAGAACACTTTTAAGTCTGTCATCCTCAGAAAGTTCGATCATTTCAAGCTGAGATGCTGCTTCATCTTCCACTAAAGGGGCTTTTAAACAGTCTGATTCAGCAGTGAACGGGTTGATCAGAAATGTAATCTGTGGTCTTTTTTGCCGTAGGTTGGAGAATCTGTCCTCAAAACTTTGCTCAAGATTTTCAAGCAGTGTTACATACCGTGCAGTACTCCCTTTTACAACCTCTGCTGCTTGTCCACTTGCCTTCAACAAGGACGGAAAATGTGTGAAGTCTCTCTTTTGTAGATGTGTCTTGAACAGCTTGAGTTTGTTGATAAATGTGAAAACACTCTGCACCAGGTCAGGCAGCGTCTTTAACTTCCCTTGCAGATCCACATTCAGTCCATTTAGATAATGCAGCATGTCGACTAAAAAAGCCAAATCTGAAATCCACTGGGGATCATGTAGCTCAGGATAGTCCCTATGTTTCTCTGCAAGGAACAGCTTCACTGGATTCAAAAGCTCAAAGAAACGAGAAACCACATTACCTCTTGAAAGCCATCTCACAGCGCAGTGAAGAAGCAGATCAGATGGAAGATCTTCAAGTTCATCAACGAGATTTTTGAACTGTCTGTGATTGAGAGCATATGTGTGTATAAAATGGACAATTTCCAGCACAGTTTCATGATGTGGTCTAAGTTCAGCTTTTTAGACACCAAGTGCTCTTGATGGATAATACAGTGACATGTCCAAAATTCTGGAAAACGATGATCAGCTTTACACAGCCCTACAAGACCTTTCTCAGATCCCAACATGGCTGGAGCTCCGTCCGTGGTTATTGCTGTTAGTTTTGACAACTGCAGATTTGCTTTCTCAACAACAGCCATCAGTGTCTCTTTCAGATCGATGCCACGAGTTCTGTCTTTCAGCGGCACAATGTCAAGCAGCTCTTCCTTAATTGTGCAGTCTTCCGACACAAACCGTACAAATATTGCCAATTGTGGCTTGTCTTGAACATTGTCTTGACTCATCCAACGCAATGCTGAAATATAGGCACTTCTGAAGATCTGATAATAAATGTGTTTCTACTGAATTGTCATTGTCCGATATTCTCTGTTCAACAGTGTGCCGTGACAATTGAAGGTCTTTTACTGAACATTTCAAATTGTTCTTTTCGGGACAAAGAATAGCGACAGCATCACTGAGGCACTTTTTAACAGATTCCCCTTCAAGGTATGGCTTTTTTGCACGAGCAATGTTCCATGCTAGCTGATATGACGCTAATGTGACAGTCTCTGAATGCTTGGTAAATTTTCGGGAAAACCCGAGTTTGCTTTTCTGACTGACATTTCAGTGTCTTTACCTTGTGCTTGCGAAATTCACTGCCTTTGGGAAATTCCTGGGCTACGGTAGAATGGAGTGAGGTGAAATTGCGCTCAAGATTTGAAGCCTTAAAATGTGACATCGAAGTCTAGCATATCAAGCAGAATGGCTTTCCATTTCTTTCAACAAAAAAATATAAATCCTCCAATTCAGATAAAAATGTTCTGTGCTCATCTTCGTATTTACTCTTAGCTGTACACTTCCCTGACTCTGCCATGACGATTGATACTAACGAACTTCACGTCAATCGTGTGTCAACTGGCTAACGTATGTTAAATCGCACGAGAGGTTGTGTAAAAAAAATAAAAATAATAATAATAATAATATTAATAATAATATTCATAATAATATTCATAATAATATTATTAATAATAATAATATTCATAATAATAATAATAATAATAATAATAATAATAATAATACATATTATAAATCCAAATTAAATTCGGCAAATGCATTTAAATACATAACCCTTTATTGCAAAATTATGTTTTGACATTTTAAAAATAAATTGGGATTGTAAACACAGAACATGTGGATAGATTGAAGAGCCGCAAGCAGCTCACGAGCCGCGGGTTCACCACCCCTGGTCTATAACAACAATTTATAATAACAATTTTCTATTTTAATATACTTTAAAATATAGTTTATTTCAGTGAAGCAAAGCTGAATTTTCAGCAGCATTACTCTAGTCTTCAGTGTCACCTGAACCTTCAGGAATCATTCTAATATGCCGATTTATAATCAATGTTGGAAACAGTTGTTGTTACGGGGCCGACGAGACAAGAGGCGTGCCAATCCATATGCAAAGCTTTATTTCTAGAACAAAGTCAAAACAAGCAAGGGTCAGATAATGGCAAACAGGTATATAGAGGGCAAGACACAAGAGCAGTCCAGTGAGCGGGCGTGGTCGATCTCCGGTGAACAATGTCCAAACAGGGTATTCCAAAGGGTTAATACGAAACACAGGCTATGGTCCAGGCAAGTGGCAAACAGTATTCGAACAGGGCGAGATGAGAGGAACAATCCAGGACAAGCGAGAATCAGGAAACAGGCAAACAGGAAACTAGACAAGACTACTAGAACTCAAACTAGGAACAGGAATTGGCTCTGTAAAGTAGCTATCGACTAGGGTAGCGATATGCGCTTATAATACTCGGCAGTGAGTGAGAGGAAGTCCATGGCTTATTTAGCATGTCTGATTGGATTCAGCTGTGTGTGTGTAATAAGTGCATTCAGCTGTGTGTGTGTAATCAGTGCAATGGATGATGGGAACTGTAGTCCGGGTGAAGTGCAACAGTAGTGTGGTGCAAGAGTCCATAGTAGTGAGCGGGTGATCTCTGGTGGTGAGCGAACGGAAGTGCATGGACCGGATTTGTGACAATAACATGCATCAAAAACAATGAAAAGTTAACTTCAAGAGGTAAATGTTTGTTCTTTGATTAATGCAAGCATAAAAAAGTTTTAAACAAGGATACTGCTTCAGGATAAACTTGGTGATGGGGCTTGATGCAGTGGAACAACCAAAAAAGTGCATGTTCTGTTGAGGCTTTTTTATTGTTTAATAACATTTTTTTTCCCATGATGGTTTGTTCTTTAATATGATATCTAAATACTCGTTCCATTTATTGCATTGCTTTTATGAGCAATTTTTCAGTTACTTTCTTAAATTATAATACTTATAATATATATATATATATATATATATATATGTTAAAAAAAGCACAAACACGGCAGAGATGCCATGTTCAGCGGCTGGAATAAGCTGAGGTGATATGATGGCTAACAGGCAGCAGACAAACGTGAGAGCAGCGGCAATCCACCTGTCACTCAAGTGGCCACGCCCTCAATTATGCAGAACTTTAAGGCTTAATATCATTTAAATGGGCGAGTTACAAAAAAAAAATTCACCCCCTTCACAGTTGTCATGAAGGGCAAAATTAGCTATATAGACCAAAACCACTTTTTGTACCAGGCTGTAAACTTTTTTTTTTTCTGCTATAAAGTTGGGCATTTTAACATGGGGGGTCTATGGGATTGACTCCCTTTTGGAGTCTGTCTCTAGCGGCCAGTTGTTGAATTGCAGTTTAAGTCACTTCCATGTTGGATTCAAGAGAGAGACCGGAAGGTTGCTGCTTGATTCTCATGGACTAACAAGTGCACTTAAATGATGCACAGGAAGAAATTAATGTCTCTCGATTTATGGAACAGTTCATAAATGATTCGGGAATGCAGAAGGACTCTCAAAAAAAAAAAAACCATGCAGTTCGAATGACGCCAAAACAAGTCTTCAGTACAAAACTCACAGCTGCAGCGACTCTCTACCGTGCTCTCAGCCAGTCTCACACACCGTTCTCCATTCAATCAGCTAAACTCACAAAACACAAATTGGCTGTGTATCACTAGGCTTGTTCAACTTAATGTGGCGCCACAAAGATCGGCTGCCTGACAAAAGCGATGCATTCTGGTTAGAAAATTTGTCTTTGATCGGCGCTGCAGCCGCCTTACGATCACATGTGCCATCAAAGTACCGCGAGAGCAAAACGAAACCAGCCTCCTAGGTCAGGCGCTGCAGTTGCTCAAAATCGGCTGCGAAAGCCTTGATGACGACACTTTATTCTCATTTGTCAGATTCTGTGATGACAAGCACAACGTGTGTTGCATGTTTATTCTAACAATTCAGTTCAAATAATGCTCACAAATCTGTTTTTATAACAGTAAAAGCTTTGTTTAGTGTAGTCGCTAAGTTATCTTGAGTCATTTTTATTAAAAACACTGATACAAGCATATATACCCCCACTTTATTGGTATTTAGTAGCCTATACGTTTATGCTCAACTTTATTCTTGAACAGATGGCGCTGTATTAAGCAGTATATAAGAAGTGTTCTGTTGCAAAATGTTTCTGTGTATTTGACCAATATTGCATTCAATTCATTTTATCTGTGATAAGAGTATGCAAACACCGTGAGAGCGTCACTACGGAAGCAAAAAGTGTCCGACTTGACGTCTCCGCTTTTAATTCCGCCCCAACTGCAAGCGGCTACTCTCGCCAGCCAGTGGCAGGCTAGTATAGTTCCCCTGCTGCAAAAATTGTCAATATCTTGCACAGCGATCATGGCATGTCTCTCTCGTAACAGCAGAGATTGTCTTACTATAGGGAGATGAGAGGGTTTGTATTACTTACTATTGCAGAAAGCATAACGGTCAACTTGGATCATGTGTGCCTTAATAACCAATCACTTTACAGCCTTGACGTCACTGAATTTCAGTCAGAGATATGCGACACTCAATCGCCGTTTATGGATACCATAGGAATGAATGGGAAGTGCTGTAAACTGAATCCCACCTGTCGCAAAAATCAGTGACTTCTCTTATGAAACAGCATTTTTTTTCGGTGTAGACTCTAAAAATAGTTAAATCCAAAAGTATTGTTTAGTGTAAAACATATTGAAGATTCGCCGATAGGTTATCGATTCATTAAATGATAAGCTGTTTCCCCTAATAAGCTGTTTATTCAGCGTAGTGAAGCCACTCCTCCATTGACATCCATAAAAATAAAAAAAAGCGGCCTCTGGTCTCCTTTCCCACATACTGCCAAAGCGGATACGTTAGCATTAGCCATTATGCTTTTTTGGCTAAAGGTTGCAGGCTTGCCTTCTAGTGGCTTTGGTAACACTGTGTAAGGCATTTGCGAACATCACACAAAGGAACGATGGAATCTCCGCATTCCATCAGAAAACTAACCTCCCTTCTCAACTATATGAGAGTCGTAAAAGCTGAATCATGGTCAGCCCAGGCGCCAACTTTCTCAAATGAGTTCCTGTCTCGCTCTGCTTATCTTTACAAAAAAAACAAGGAGAGAATGATTTACCAAACCACCTCCAATGTCGACAAGCACTAGGACAGCAAGAACTGAACCCCCCCCCCATCTGGATTAATTTAAGCTACAGAATGTCAGTAGGTTTCGTGACTGGCTTCAGAATAAACAAACCATCTAATGGACCACAGAACAAAGAACCTGGTATCTGCAAAGATTCCCGCGACAGACACTCTTGCAGAATTTTCAGATTCGAGTCCTTTTAAAACCTGAATGAATTAATAATAATTAATTCCCTTACAAATGGTTAATTTCATTACAACTGCTCTTTCTTATTTTCCCCATACGTCTTTGCATCACCCAAGAATATACCAAAAACAGAGCAACCCATCAAAATAAAAGTCCCTTTAGGAAAAAAATACCTCCGTTACATGTGAATCGTGATTTTCCTGAAGAAAAACAAAAATTATGAAATTTTTGCCATATCGCCCACCCCAAGTCAGCAGCATATGTTTAATTTGCTTTGTGGTTGACTGGATTAAATGAATATGGTCCTCCTGATCTTTTGATTAGAGAGCTATTACACAAGTTGGCATTCACATATTCTATGAGAGCAAAAGTAAACTGGTTAGATTTGCAGTTCACAATGCTGAAGCCGATGCACGAGACTTTAATTGGATGGTAGGCCAGAGAATGGAAAAACTACATGAACAGTTTATGAAAGTTGAAAAGAATGAAATAAAGGTGCTTAATTAGGAGCATTCAGGGCAAAAGGCATCAATTTTGCATCAGTGATTTCAGAATTTCCTCCAAAAGGGGAGGGGAGGGATGGAGAGACACTATACCAAACATGAAAGCTCACATTCAAATGGTCAAAAAATGGTCTAGATACATTTTGGTGCACTTTTTAAGAGACAGATAAATTATATTGCGTTGATTGTAACAAAATTTCACAGCACTCTCAAAGTGAAATTTCCAGTGACTGGCTCTAAATAGTAAGTTATTTTTTTCTCAGAAACAGTTCAAACGTAACTGTGGAAACAGTTTATTACATTGGTTAATGCATGTGAGTGGCGCCAAAATAATAATGCTCTATTCTGTATGAAATTTTTATTTTTATTTTTTTTGGCGCCCATTGCTAGTCTTGAGGTGAACAAAGTATCTGTGCAAGTTAATCCACTGAAGAAAAAAAAAAAGTTTGTCTTGGTAATCTTCAATCAAAATATGAACATTTGCTTCCACTCTGGAATGGGACTACTTCTCTGATGAAGTTTGATGGCTTGGGCAGAATATGCTTAACCACGACCCTCCAACCGTTAGTTTGCTGCAAGTGAGAGATGAGAGGATGAGGGCAAAAATCAAACCCCGCCCTCTATTCAATATTCTGTTTCAGTTGGAAATACGTCATTATACTGAAATAAAGTTGGCAGCAGCTTCCGGTTCATGTGGACTTTAACGTACCCCCTACGCAAAAAAAAAAATCTGATAGTGTGAGAAATTGAGAGAAAAATACATTTGCTGAAGCAGGCATGCAGGTTCCGATTCCTTCTACGAGGCTTTACGCTCTTTTGTGGAGTGTTGTCATTTACATTTACATTTAGTCATTTTGCAGACGCTTTTATCCAAAGCGACTTACAATTGGGGGATACATAAAGCGATTCTTCTTAAGGGGGCAAACAGATACAGGAAGTGCTTGTAATACCAAGTTTCTAGACATTGTTCAAATAAGTACAAGCTAGAAAGAGAAGGAATAAATAAAAGAGAGAATTTTTGAAAATTGTCAGGGATTCAGCTTTCCGGATGTCATAAATCGTGTTTCATGCGCTTTGTACCCGGGAACTTATCAAGTTAATGTCAAGTTATCAATGCTACAACTGAAATGTTGTGTGTGTGTGTGCATGAGGCTCCTGCGCGATCAGTTGGAGTTAATAAAATAAAGATATAAAGAAAACAAATAAAATGCATTAAGTGTGTCACAAAAACGAGTGTAGTCTATACTTGTCACAGTTTTTTTTTTATTTTGTTAATGTTAATTATTTAAGAGAAAGATGTTTTGTGTATTTCATTTCCTATTTATTTTATTCCTTTTATATAATTAATTTCTGTTTTTCTCCGTTTAAAGAAGCACTGCAGGTGCGTGATGTGACGATGTGTAAATCCTCATGGTCTGTTGTTTATGCTACTATTTGCGTATGAAGCCAAAGCCCTAAATTATATTCTATTCTTACTGGCTAACTCAAAAACTTGCGTACATGAGCTGAGACCTGATGTGAGATTTGATCGTAGCCACCGCTCATGTCCATATTGATAAATTCCAAGTTTTGTGTAGAAACGATCGTCTAAATCTTCCTAACTGTTTTTACTGGTAACCACCAATATGCAACCAGGCTACAGCTGTTCTATTATGTGCTGAGGACTAATTACATTAGAGTAGTGCTTCTCAAACCTATCCTGGAGGACCCCCACCACTGAACTTTTGGATTCTCCCTTCTTGGTCACAACCAGTTTAGTTATTGGAGTCTATACTAATGAGCTGATGAATTGAATCAGGTGTGTAAGAGACATCCAAAATGTGCAGTTTAACCCCAAATTTCCCAAAGGTTTCTTAATAACGGAACAGTTTGTGATTCGAACATTCCTTAAAATTATTGAATAGCTCCAATACAGAACCTAGAAACTAAAATGAAGTCTTCATCAAACCTTTGTAAGCTTCCACACAGTCTTAACAAGCAGACTTGATGCTTCTACTTAGAGTTCTCTCAAGTGCCAAGATTATTGACATATGTTGTCGCTTACAATTTGTTGATTCTCATTTTGTGATATGATCTTTAAGCTGTTTTCAGGACTGCCACTGGAAGCGCACCCCCTACATCCTACAAGTGTAAGCTCCCTCTCACCAGTTATGGTCAACTAAGTGAGCAGCGCCTTGTTGTTCCTTCACAAAGAGACACAAAGTTGCTCTTCAGAAACTTCACCCCATCCACTCCTAACTGGTGGAATGAACTGCCAAACTCCAACCGATCTGCTGAGACCATCACGACTTTCATGAAGCAGCTGAGGATACATTTTTCAGCAAGAACTTCACCTTTCAGGAAAGCTCAAGCACTTATGCCTTTTTTTTCCTGCATAGGTGAACTTCTGCTCTTTTTAGTAATCAACATTATCCCACAAATGCTGACTTTAACCTATACTTGACCGCAGAATCTTTCTTACACATTTTATACACGTAGACAGGACAAGGCTATCTGATGACGTGTTACACAACTCACACTATTTTATGATATTTTTTGCGTAAATGTGAAATCGATTATACCACAATACTAGACCACTGCATAACTGAGGCACTGTTTCAAAGTTGACCTGCCTGGGTAATTTTGCAAATATTTTACTTCCTGTACGACTAATAATAGCATGCATGCCTGACTCTTGTAAGTTGCATAGAAGCCATCAGTCAAATTGGAACTACCAGTTCTTGACATCTGCAATTTTGCCAAGGCAATATTTAGCTAGTAGTGCTGAGTTCTCAAGGCAGAGTTGACCTCATAGAGTCAAGTTAAGTCAAGTCACCTTTATTTATATAGCGCTTTATACAATACAGATTGTGTCAAAGCAGCTTTACAGTTTTAAACAGGAAAATGGTGTGTTGATAATGCTGGAGGACAATAGTAAACAGTACATTTTTCAGTTAAAGTCAATTGATTGTTGATTCGGTTATGTCATCGTCCAGCTCAGTTCAGTTCTCTTCCAATAGTGTCTGTGCAATCAAGCCGACAATATTGCCAGAAATTAAGTAGAGCAGCTTCAGTACTTATGAGAAGGCACAAAATATAGTGGACAGGGCTACACATGTAACTACACATGAGCTGTTCGTTAAATCCAACATTTTTTTTTTTACTTGGCATTGGGCACCCATAACAACATTGAGGGACATTGAGGGGTTTGTATTTGGATAGAGGAGGAATGGAGGGACATGTGCATGAATACTGTATGTAGGATCATCATCTGAATAAGTGAGTGTATGTGGATGATTACAAAAATGGGAGCGTCTTTGACATGTGATCATTCAGTGAAGCAATGCATTAGGATCTTTGTGTGGAGACTTCACATTGAGGAGTTGACTAGAGAGATTCAACAAATTAATCGAATTAATCAATGATGGAAATGGTATGATAATGATTATAATTAGTTTGGTCACTGAAGTGCAGTCATATATATGTTTCAAAGTGCTGAAGGCCAAAACGAGCTGCAGTGGGAAAAGAGGTGCACAACACAAGTTGTTCAAAGAATGGCCACAAGAAGCTATTAAGCAAATAGTTTAATGTTGGCAGATTGTCATCAATCATACTGAGTGATTTGCTATGTAATTAAAACAATGTTGTTATATTTACATAATTTTTCATCATTACTTATTGTACCCAACTAGTTTATATTACTGCTTTGAAGAAAAGCAATACAAATGATTACAAATTAGTTTATTTTGAGTTGAATAAACCCAATTAGGGCTGTTTTAGAAGACCACTGTCCTCTTATTAGTTGATTGGTCAATCCTGTCAGAGTTGAGAACACATCGTGTTTGAATTTGACCTATCCTGTTCCGTATTGTATGATAAATGTTGCTAATTAAGGCATGGGAGCGTGCAATTTGTCATTTAGAATCAATGGATGCATTTTGGCTGTTCATTTACATGACAACAGTGTTTTGGAGGCCTGAAAACGCAAACTTTTAAAATGGGTTTCAAAGCACAAGTTTTTGAAAATGATGTCTCCGTGTACACTGGAAAGTTTTGACAAACTTTATTTAATAAATTAGTTCAACTAAACCATTGTATACCTATACAGAAGTTGGCTTCCAAAAATAAACTGTATCCTAAATATTCACTGGAGTCAAAAGTGTGATGACTAGCCTGGTCTTCGCTACAGTACTTTATAATCAGTTGTGTACTTAAACACCATGCAATATCTCAGTAAATTGCAATGTCTTATGCAACGTAAGGATGTAGTATCATGTAGGGACTAGCTGTCAGTATATTTCATGCATATTTCAATATAGTGAACTTAGCATGTTAACTTTCTTCAGTGTTGAGCCACACTGTTATCAATATATATATTTTTTCACAGAAATCCCCAACAGTCTAAGGTGAATGAGCAGGATTTATTTGCAGACCTTGCAGTTGTGTTATAACTTTGCATATGCCTTGCATGCATCCTTCAGATGTGTTAGCTAATTGTCATTCTGTGAAAACATGGAAGCTCATTATCAAACCCTGAAGCTGTGAACGAAGTTGAGAGAAATGGGCCACTTCGTTTGCATAATATTTACCCTAATGGTTTTTCCATTAGGATAAAACTATCATCTGCATAGTAAAATGGATTTAGAAGGCAATGATTTTTCTCTTGAAGCTTTTTTTTTCAGTCTGGATGGGGGAAAAATATATATGCTAATATTTATTTTTTTTATTCCAAATGTATTTTCAAGCTCTCATTATTGGTGGAATTTAATACAAACGAGCACATTCTCTTGCTAATCCCAATACCTTTAATTGTAACCTGTTCTTCTGCATGCATTTATCCTTTTTTAGACAGATTCGCAAAAGCGGAAATGGTTAAACAGCAATTTATTGGAGAAAACTGAATAATAAAATACATGATTAAATATATTAAAATGTGTTTGTCATAAGGGAACTAAAATGACATTTTGAATATTTAAACATGTTTTTTAAGAACATCTCATAAAATATATATTTAACCTGCTGACAAGCAATGAGGAAGTCTAGTTGGATGCAAGGACAGACCATGCAATATAAGCAGATTTTTATATCTAATGTAAGTGGATTTTCATATCTTTAGCTTTTTTTATGTTCAACATAGGCATATACATCATGGCTAGCATAGAATCCTGGGCTATTCATTTGGATTTGTTATACTGAGCTTTGTATGGCTGATAAATCATTTGTTCACAAAAAGATGTTTGCATGTTAGTTCATCCACAAAATAAAATTAGTAGGGCTTTTTTCATGTTTTTCTGTAAAGTAATTTGATATTTTGTTGAGTTTTAACACAATTGTTTTCCATACGACATTGAGAAGTATCAAACTCACACATCACAATTTCATGCAAATTATCTAAATTTATTTGCTATATCTCTCAAGCCTTCATATAAAAGCACAGAAACTGGTGTGGTGCATTGATTGGCATGCCTTTTTTATTTTCATTTATTTTGAACACATACACATGATTTTAAGTATGTGTGTATGTATTTATTAATTTACTTTTACTTACTTAACTAATTTTCAAAACTATGACCTATTCTCGTATAGGCATGGAAATACTTGTTCATTTACATGACAACAGTGTTTTGGAGGCCTGAAAACGCAAACTTTTAAAATGGGTTTCAAAGTACAAGTTTTTGAAAATGATGTCTCCGTGTACACTGGAAAGTTTTGACAAACTTTATTTAATAAATTAGTTCAACTAAACCATTGTATACCTATACAGAAGTCGGCTTCCAAAAATAAACTGTATCCTAAATATTCACTGGAGTCAAAAGTGTGATGACTAGCCTGGTCTTCGCTACAGTACTTTATAATCAGTTGTGTACTTAAACACCATGCAATATCTCAGTAAATTGCAATGTCTTATGCAACGTAAGGATGTAGTATCATGTAGGGACTAGCTGTCAGTATATTTCATGCATATTTCAATATAGTGAACTTAGCATGTTAACTTTCTTCAGTGTTGAGCCACACTGTTATCAATATATATATTTTTTCACAGAAATCCCCAACAGTCTAAGGTGAATGAGCAGGATTTATTTGCAGACCTTGCAGTTGTGTTATAACTTTGCATATGCCTTGCATGCATCCTTCAGATGTGTTAGCTAATTGTCATTCTGTGAAAACATGGAAGCTCATTATCAAACCCTGAAGCTGTGAACGAAGTTGAGAGAAATGGGCCACTTCGTTTGCATAATATTTACCCTAATGGTTTTTCCATTAGGATAAAACTATCATCTGCATAGTAAAATGGATTTAGAAGGCAATGATTTTTCTCTTGAAGCTTTTTTTTTCAGTCTGGATGGGGCAAAAAATATATATGCTAATATTTATTTTTTTTATTCCAAATGTATTTTCAAGCTCTCATTATTGGTGGAATTTAATACAAACGAGCACATTCTCTTGCTAATCCCAATACCTTTAATTGTAACCTGTTCTTCTGCATGCATTTATCCTTTTTTAGACAGATTCGCAAAAGCGGAAATGGTTAAACAGCAATTTATTGGAGAAAACTGAATAATAAAATACATGATTAAATATATTAAAATGTGTTTGTCATAAGGGAACTAAAATGACATTTTGAATATTTAAACATGTTTTTTAAGAACATCTCATAAAATATATATTTAACCTGCTGACAAGCAATGAGGAAGTCTAGTTGGATGCAAGGACAGACCATGCAATATAAGCAGATTTTTATATCTAATGTAAGTGGATTTTCATATCTTTAGCTTTTTTTATGTTCAACATAGGCATATACATCATGGCTAGCATAGAATCCTGGGCTATTCATTTGGATTTGTTATACTGAGCTTTGTATGGCTGATAAATCATTTGTTCACAAAAAGATGTTTGCATGTTAGTTCATCCACAAAATAAAATTAGTAGGGCTTTTTTCATGTTTTTCTGTAAAGTAATTTGATATTTTGTTGAGTTTTAACACAATTGTTTTCCATACGACATTGAGAAGTATCAAACTCACACATCACAATTTCATGCAAATTATCTAAATTTATTTGCTATATCTCTCAAGCCTTCATATAAAAGCACAGAAACTGGTGTGGTGCATTGATTGGCATGCCTTTTTTATTTTCATGAACACATAACACATACACATGATTTTAAGTATGTGTGTATGTATTTATTAATTTACTTTTACTTACTTTTTCAAAACATTTTCATTTATTTTGAACACATACACATGATTTTAAGTATGTGTGCATGTATTTATTAATTTACTTTTACTTACTTAACTAATTTTCAAAACTATGACCTATTCTCGTATGGGCATGGAAATACTTTACTGTGGCTACATTTCTGCAAAACCTGAAACATGTTGCTCTGGGTCCATATCATTGTACTTTTCAGATGACATGTTCATAAGAGACACGATAAGCTACATAACATAACAGCACAGTCTCATGAAAAAACAAAAACAAACCTTCCTTGTGGTTACAAGATACAAAATGACCAGGTGAGCTACCAAGCAAGTTTACTACGTCAGAAAAGCCATATATATGTGCTGGTTATGTGATGCAAACATTAACATGTATTTGTATATAAATTATGCATCATGATACAAGTGTTTTAAAGTCATGACATAGTATTGTGCTTGAAACTGTCTAACAAAAATGATATTAAATAATCGATAATCTGCCCCTATAATCATAATTTGTGTGAAAAGGAACAAAATGTTGCTGGTATTTTACTGCTTCTTGTATTCAATGCAAACTGCAAAGACGGTTTCGTGATTAGTAGTAAATCTCCATCACCTGCTTTCAGATGGAGCGGCATTTACTACACAGAGCTGTAGTTCACTGACAATTAGGCAATATCGCGTTCATAATCGCAGATGAATCACATTCGATTATGAATGCGATATTGCCTAGCTTGTCAGTGAACTACGGCTCTGTGTATTAAATGCCGCTCCATCTGAAAGCAGGTGATGGCGATTTACTACCAATCACGGAACCGGCTTTACTGACGAGATGCGCTTGACAATCGCTTGCAATTAATTGCACAGCCCTTGTAATGGTATACAATTACACACCTAATCTTTAGTTGACATAACAAGAAAACTGTAAGTGATACAGTATGTAGACCAGTACCACTATTTGCCCTAAACTCTTGGATATATCAAAAAGATTTTATGATTGTAAGGTTAGACTGTTTACATTATTAGCATCGTGTTAAAAAAAGAAGAAGTGTAACATACAGCTCACACTTTACATTTTTTTCTATTCTATATTTCATAGATGTGTTGATGTATTTTAATATTTGTTTAATATAATCTGTTAAATGTTCAATTTTGTCTACTTCCATTATCTTTAATACTTTTATCTTTTGGTTATTAGAAGGATACTTACACATTATTTAAATCTTGTTCAGTAAGTTTCTCTTTTCCCTGCAGAGGCCCAAAATCATCAGTATGCATTGTCAGAAGTGTGATCCACACACCAATTCATCATCTCAGTAACAGATATTACAACTACCACATTTGTCTTCAGCTGCCACAGATGAATGCTTAAGTCAGAGAGCCATTGACTATGTGTGTGCACTGTGTTAGAGCCGTTTCCTTTCATTTAACCGTTTTTTTCCCTGATAGACTTTATTTATTTATTTATTTTTATTCAGTTCAAACAAAGTGCACTGTGATTTTTCTGCAAATAATGAAAACTGAATCACAAGCTTTATTAAAATGCTTAAACATGTTTTGGTAAGCCTACAAAACATACTCTACAAAACGTTTTCTCTTTCAGGTAAGCTGCTGTGGTGGATATGGTATTTGTGATTCTAAGACTGTCAAAAAGAATACAGTAGATCAGAAAAAATAAAATAAAATTCACATGTTTAACTGCTCAACTCTATACATCATATAGGTCAAAATCAACATCCAACATTTCATGCTAGCTAATTCAATAAGGCCATTCAAGGCCATTCAATTTAAAGGTCACAGCAGTGATAAAACAATGCAGAATCATCTGCACCTTGAACTAATGACTTTATCTCCTATTGGTCACATTCATTACACACAATGCTTTGTGGAATCTCACTTTGAGATTTGCTGTACCTCTCACTCAGTATAAAAATATTTATATATATATACACATTCACACCAGATATAATACATTCAGTGGTGTTCAAAAGTCTGAAATCACTAGTGAAAATGCAGTAACACTTTACAATAAGGCCACATTAGTTTAATTGTGTAGCGCCCCCTACCTTTCTGAAGTAGAATTTTGTAAGGAGCAGCACCAGGTTCAGAAACTAAATGCCTTGTGATGTTGGATTAAGGCCCCCTCTCTAAATGCCGCTCCATCTGAAAGCAGGTGATGGCGATTTACTACCAATCACGGAACCGGCTTTACTGACGAGATGCGCTTGACAATCGCTTGCAATTAATTGCACAGCCCTTGTAATGGTATACAATTACACACCTAATCTTTAGTTGACATAACAAGAAAACTGTAAGTGATACAGTATGTAGACCAGTACCACTATTTGCCCTAAACTCTTGGATATATCAAAAAGATTTTATGATTGTAAGGTTAGACTGTTTACATTATTAGCATCGTGTTAAAAAAAGAAGAAGTGTAACATACAGCTCACACTTTACATTTTTTTCTATTCTATATTTCATAGATGTGTTGATGTATTTTAATATTTGTTTAATATAATCTGTTAAATGTTCAATTTTGTCTACTTCCATTATCTTTAATACTTTTATCTTTTGGTTATTAGAAGGATACTTACACATTATTTAAATCTTGTTCAGTAAGTTTCTCTTTTCCCTGCAGAGGCCCAAAATCATCAGTATGCATTGTCAGAAGTGTGATCCACACACCAATTCATCATCTCAGTAACAGATATTACAACTACCACATTTGTCTTCAGCTGCCACAGATGAATGCTTAAGTCAGAGAGCCATTGACTATGTGTGTGCACTGTGTTAGAGCCGTTTCCTTTCATTTAACCGTTTTTTTCCCTGATAGACTTTATTTATTTATTTATTTTTATTCAGTTCAAACAAAGTGCACTGTGATTTTTCTGCAAATAATGAAAACTGAATCACAAGCTTTATTAAAATGCTTAAACATGTTTTGGTAAGCCTACAAAACATACTCTACAAAATGTTTTCTCTTTCAGGTAAGCTGCTGTGGTGGATATGGTATTTGTGATTCTAAGACTGTCAAAAAGAATACAGTAGATCAGAAAAAAATAAAATAAAATTCACGTTTAACTGCTCAACTCTATACATCATATAGGTCAAAATCAACATCCAACATTTCATGCTAGCTAATTCAATAAGGCCATTCAAGGCCATTCAATTTAAAGGTCACAGCAGTGATAAAACAATGCAGAATCATCTGCACCTTGAACTAATGACTTTATCTCCTATTGGTCACATTCATTACACACAATGCTTTGTGGAATCTCACTTTGAGATTTGCTGTACCTCTCACTCAGTATAAAAATATTTATATATATATACACATTCACACCAGATATAATACATTCAGTGGTGTTCAAATCACTAGAATCACTAGTGAAAATGCAGTAACACTTTACAATAAGGCCACATTAGTTTAATTGTGTAGCCTTTCTGAACTAACAATAAACATAATTCTAAAGCATTTATTAATTTTAGTTAATGTTCATTTTTTACATTTACTAATAGATTGTTAAAATAAAAAGTTGTGTCTGCCAACATTTTTCAATGGAAGTGAGTTGACTAACTAAACTGTATGCTTTTTTTCCCCTTTGCTAGGTTTGTTGTCTGAATAAAGATCTTTTTAACCTTATATGGGATATGGGTCCTACTTCAATAAGATGTATCCCCAAATATAATAATACTCGCAAACAAATAAATTTAACAAATAACAATCTGTTACACTTATGACAGTGCACACAGTTTAGCAAATGAAACAGTAAATGTTTGGTTAGTTTCAGCTATGACAGAGTCCTTAAATGAGCAAATAACTCAAACTTAACTCTGCAAAAAATATACTCTAAGCAACCAGTGTATCAACAGAATTAAACAGTAATATCAGTGGGCCCACATAATCACACACACACACACACACACACACAACATTACTGTGAACTAACGTTAGTGGACGGCTAGTGGGCTGGCCTAGGCTGTCATAGCTCAATTTGACTACGGGCCTTATTTCTCTTCTGGGGCGTACAGAGACAGGCTCTACTGCATCTCTTTGGGCACTCTCTCTGTGACTTTCTCCCCCTTCTAGCTCTGGATCTCCTGCTTCTGCTGGATTTGATTCTTCCAGGGCTTCTTCAGGGAGCAGAGGTGCAGTATGATTGGCAGAGGGTTCAGGTAAGTCATTTTCACTGGAGATAGCTTCCTTTTCCACAGAAGGCGTAAACTGGACAACGCACTTTGGTTGTGGCTGTTTTTCCACCCGGTCGGGGTAAAAGTAGCACAGCTCCTCTTCACTTTCGGTGTCACTCTCACGATTGTTATCCATCTGTGTCACACTTGTCCCTCCTAATCCATTTCTCTGTTTTCTTTTCACAGATCGTGCTCTTGTCTCCGGTGGTGCCAGATGATCCATTGATTCTGCAGGAGCTGTCAGTCTCACATCATCCCCGATTGGTAGGATATGGTCTCGGTGCAGAGTTCTTACACTTCCCATTCCACTTAAAGGTTTCAGGCGATACACAGGTAAGTTTTTCATCTTTTCTACCACCAGGTAAGGAACTGAATTCCACTTGTCACCAAGCTTATTCTTCCCAGTCACCACAAGGTTTCTTATCAACACACGGTCTCCGACAGCCAAAGTCTGGTGTGTCACTTTTCTGTCATACATTCGCTTGTTTCTCTGCTGACTCTTCTGGGCAGTTTCCATTGCTAGCTGATTGGCTCTTTCCAAGTCCGATTTCATCCTTTCCACATACTGTCGATGGTACTTGGCTCCCTTTCCAT
>NW_015552809.1:173281-180217 GCF_001515605.1 Sinocyclocheilus anshuiensis | reverse complement strand
GAAGTTGTAACCCGCTGTCGGTGAGTCTAGTCTGTTATGCCTCGTCAAGTCTGTTCATGCCAAGTCAAGTCTGTTCATGTCAAGTCTGTTTCATGCCTCGTCAAGTTAAGTCAAGTCTGTTCATGTCAAGTCAAGTCTCGGATTATTGTTTGGATGTTTGGATCACTCTGTGAATAAACTGCACTTGGGTTCATCTTCAACTCGCCTTCAGTGGACTGATCGTTACAATGGGTGACACCAAACTGTGTTGCAGAATTCTTTTCTCAGCTCTACACTCTCCTCTCCGTTTATTACCATCCCTCTGTGAACTAACGTTAGTGGACGGCTAGTGGGCTGGCATAGGCTGTCATAGCTCAATTTGACTACGGGCCTTATTTCTCTTCTGGGGCGTACAGAGACAGGCTCTACTGCATCTCTTTGGGCACTCTCTCTGTGACTTTCTCCCCCTTCTAGCTCTGGATCTCCTGCTTCTGCTGGATTTGATTCTTCCAGGGCTTCTTCAGGGAGCAGAGGTGCAGTATGATTGGCAGAGGGTTCAGGTAAGTCATTTTCACTGGAGATAGCTTCCTTTTCCACAGAAGGCGTAAACTGGACAACGCACTTTGGTTGTGGCTGTTTTTCCACCCGGTCGGGGTAAAAGTAACACAGCTCCTCTTCACTTTCGGTGTCACTCTCACGATTGTTATCCATCTGTGTCACACTTGTTCCTCCTAATCCATTTCTCTGTTTTCTTTTCACAGATCGTGCTCTTGTCTCCGGTGGTGCCAGATGATCCATTGATTCTGCAGGAGCTGTCAGTCTCACATCATCCCCGATTGGTAGGATATGGTCTCGGTGCAGAGTTCTTACACTTCCCATTCCACTTAAAGGTTTCAGGCGATACACAGGTAAGTTTTTCATCTTTTCTACCACCAGGTAAGGAACTGAATTCCACTTGTCACCAAGCTTATTCTTCCCAGTCACCACAAGGTTTCTTATCAATACACGGTCTCCAACAGCCAAAGTCTGGTGTGTCACTTTTCTGCCGTACATTCGCTTGTTTCTCTGCTGACTCTTCTGGGCAGTTTCCATTGCTAGCTGATAGGCTCTTTCCAAGTCCGATTTCATCCTTTCCACATACTGTCGATGGTACTTGGCTCCCTTTCCATTGGGAAAAGTTCCGAAACACACATCCACTGGCAAGCGATCCTCTCTTCCGAAAAGAAGATAGTATGGCGAGTACCCAGTTGATTCATTCTTAGTGCAGTTGTCTGCGTGTACCAAGCGACTGATGTGTTGACTCCATTGGCTTTTCTCCGCAGAATTCAGTGTCCCAAGCATGGAAAGGAGAGTTCTGTTAAATCTTTCGGGCTGTGGGTCCCCTTGTGGATGGTACGGTGAGGTTCTGGATTTCCAGATTCCAAGCATCTTCAGCAGTTCCTTTATGAGACCACTCTCGAAATCTCGCCCCTGATCTGAATGAATACGAGAGGGTAAGCCATAATGGATGAAGAACTTGTCACAGAGGGTCTTTGCCACAGTCAGAGCTTTTTCGTCTTTGCATGTGAAAGCTTGTGCGTAGCGGGTGAAATGGTCTGTTACCACAAGAACATTGCCAACGCCTCTGGAATCAGGCTCGAGTGACAGAAAATCTATGCAAACAAGGTCGAATGGCCCACTGCTGGTCATGTGGTTCAGTGGAGCAAACTTCTTGGGCAAAGTCTTTCGTGCAATGCAACGGCCACAATTTTTGACTTACTGCTCAACATGCTTGGACATCCTGGGCCAATAAAAGCGATCTTTCAGGAGTTCGGCAGTTTTCTCCACCCCCAAATGTCCTGAGTCATCGTGCAGGGAATGCAGTACCTGAGTCCAGTACATTTCGGGAAGGACGAGTTGCAACTTTTCTCTTCCAGAGGGACTCTGGGTAACTCGGTACAGAAGTTGATTCTGAATCTTCAGCTTGGAACCCTGTCGCTGTAGCAGAGCAACGGAATCATTGGAACTCTTAATGGAGGTAATTATTTTTCCTGACTCTATATCTCGCTTGACTTCACCAATGATAGGATCCTCTTCTTGCGCTGTCTTTAACTCTGAACTAGTCAGCTGTTCCATTGGGCTTAGACTCAGCATGGTGGGACAGGCATAAGCCTCAGGAATACTCTGAGGGGAAAGACCTAGTTGATCAACCAGTCTTGATGAATCCTCACTCTCAGAAACACCAGCTAACTGGCAGATGGCTCGGTGTGTCACTTTTCTGCCGTACATTCGCTTGTTTCTCTGCTGACTCTTCTGGGCAGTTTCCATTGCTAGCTGATAGGCTCTTTCCAAGTCCGATTTCATCCTTTCCACATACTGTCGATGGTACTTGGCTCCCTTTCCATTGGGAAAAGTTCCGAAACACACATCCACTGGCAAGCGATCCTCTCTTCCGAAAAGAAGATAGTATGGCGAGTACCCAGTTGATTCATTCTTAGTGCAGTTGTCTGCGTGTACCAAGCGACTGATGTGTTGACTCCATTGGCTTTTCTCCGCAGAATTCAGTGTCCCAAGCATGGAAAGGAGGGTTCTGTTAAACCTTTCGGGCTGTGGGTCCCCTTGTGGATGGTACGGTGAGGTTCTGGATTTCCAGATTCCAAGCATCTTCAGCAGTTCCTTTATGAGACCACTCTCGAAATCTCGCCCCTGATCTGAATGAATACGAGAGGGTAAGCCATAATGGATGAAGAACTTGTCACAGAGGGTCTTTGCCACAGTCAGAGCTTTTTGGTCTTTGCATGTGAAAGCTTGTGCGTAGCGGGTTAAATGGTCTGTTACCACAAGAACATTGCCAACGCCTCTGGAATCAGGCTCGAGTGACAGAAAATCTATGCAAACAAGGTCGAATGGCCCGCTGTTGGTCATGTGGTTCAGTGGAGCAACCTTCTTGGGCAAAGTCTTTCTTGCAATGCAACGGCCACAATTTTTGACATACTGCTCAACATGCTTGGACATCCTGGGCCAATAAAAGCGATCTTTCAGGAGTTCGGCAGTTTTCTACACCCCCAAATGTCCTGAGTCATCGTGCAGGGAACACAGTACCTGAGTCCAGTACTTTTCGGGAAGGACGAGTTGCAATTTTTCTCTTCCAGAGGGACTCTGGGTAACTCGGTACAGAAGTTGATTCTGAATCTTCAGCTTGGAACCCTGTCGCTGTAGCAGAGCAACGGAATCATTGGAACTCTTAATGGAGGTAATTATTTTTCCTGACTCTACATCTCGCTTGACTTCACCAATGATAGGATCCTCTTCTTGCGCTGTCTTTAACTCTGAACTAGTCAGCTGTTCCATTGGGCTTAGACTCAGCATGGTGGGACAGGCATAAGCCTCAGGAATACTCTGAGGGGAAAGACCTAGTTGATCAACCAGTCTTGATGAATCCTCACTCTCAGAAACACCAGCTAACTGGCAGATGGCTCTTACCGCTGAATTGGGTATTTCCTTCCATTCAGAGCACTTGGTTGGTTCCCAGGGGTAACGAGACAAGAAGTCTGCATCGATGTTATGGCGTCCGGGTTTGTACTTTAAGCTGAAGTTATAAGTAGCCAATGCAGCTAACCAGCGATGACCTGTGGCATTCAGCTTAGCACTTGACAACACATAAGTAAGTGGATTGTTGTCCATCCTTACCGTGAACTGGGCTCCGTATAGGTAGTCGTGGAACTTGTCCACCACAGCCCACTTTAGTGCCAAGAACTCCAGCTGATGAACTGGGTATCGTCTCTCTGAGTCACTCAGCTTCCGGCTTGCATAGGCTACTGGCCTGAGCCCTTCAGGATGTTCTTGATTCAGGACAGCGCCTATTCCATTCATGCTGGCGTCCACGTGTAGGACATACGGCTTGATGGGGTCTGCAAAAGCGAGCACAGGGGCATGTGTGAGGCAGTGAATGATTTGTTTGAAAGCTGTGGTACAGGTGGCATCCCAGCGCTCTCCAAGAGGATCTTAGTCTTTTCTTAGTTCGTCCAGATGTTGGTGGGTAACCTTTGGTAAGTTCTGTCAGAGGCCTCACTATGGTAGAGTAATCCTTTATGAATCGCCGATAAAATCCACAGAATCCGAGGAAAGATCTCAGGGACTTTAGATCCGTCGGCATTTTCCACCGTGTCACAGCTTCAATTTTTTCAGGATCTGGTGACACTCCAGCCGCTGACACAATGTGACCCACATAACGCACTTTAGACTGACAGAACTGGCATTTGTCAATTGACACTTTGAGACCACATTCTTGCAGATGATCCAATACTTTCAACAATCTCTCCTCATGTTCTTCAAGCGTGCGTCCGAACACAATGATGTCATCGAGGTAGACTATAACTTGTAGGAGGTGCATATCGCCCATGGCTTTCTCCATCAGCCACTGGAACGTGGCTGGAGCTCCAGTAATGCCTTGGGGCATGCGTTCGAACTGGAAGAAACCCAGAGGGCAGATGAATGCTGTCTTCTCTTTATCTTCCGTCGCCATGGCTATTTGATAATATCCACTACGAAGGTCCAACAAGGAAAACCACGTACTACCTGCCAAACAGTCCAGAGCATCCTCAATCCTGGGCGTGGTGTACTGATCTGGGATAGTCCTTGCATTAAGAGTTCGGTAGTCGATGCACATTCTTATTGCCCCACTTTTCTTCTGTGCAATTACAATGGGCGATGCATATGGACTCCTTGACTCCTTTATTATGCCAGCAGTTCTTTGATGTGACGTCTCACGTCATCGATATCCGCAGGAGCGATGCGTCTGGAGCGCTCTCTGAAAGGTTTGGTATCTTGCAGCCGAATGTGATGTTCAACACCTTGGGCTAATCCCACATCCCATTCATGTTTTGAAAACACATCTACTCTGGTCGACAGCTTCTGTCTCAGTCTCTTTTCCCAAGCCTCAGGCAGTAATGATTCACCAAAGTCAAACAGATGGGGATCAATTACGGTTGAGCTCTGGCCTCCGGAAGTGGTAGTGAGTGTGTCTGTGGGATACACATTGGCGATTACTGTTCCATCAGGAATGGAGATATCTCTAGAGGTTTCATTGTGCACCAGTACTTTGACGTTCCTATCTTCAACAGCAGAAGGTGGCAGTATCACTGGAGTTATGAACAGTCCAGCTGGCAAATTATCCTGCACAGGTCCGTCCACAACAAAGATCTCTCTCTTCAATAGTTTATCTGTCTCCATTTTACACACTGTGCATATATATATCTACCCTTGATGGAACAATGCAGTGTCCAGGCCCCATCCACTTGAGTTTTCCCTCAGGTTTAGATTCAGGAGACCCATCGGCTGAGCTGCGTGGAGTAAAGAGAGCGTGTATATCTGCTAATCACTTTCCTTCTCCCATCAGGTACTTGGTAAGCTTTTCAGTAAATCCTTCAGATGGAGCGTCAGGTAAGGTTTCTTTTGCAGGGACTACTACGACTGTCCAGGGCCCACCTGTTTCATCAGGAGTCACTTCAGGGGGTATGCGTGTGGCGTCAACAGCTTGTTTGCACTCGCACAACACCAGTATAGTATGTGAGGTAGGTCCTTCCCTTGTGTCTCTTACACGAATTCTTCCAAGGACTTTTACACCTTGCATTACATCTTCAATAACCGCTACTTCTCTGTCTGCAGGTACATTGAACAACATCACAGCATGCGTCTCGTGAATGCCCGCATCCTTACACCAGCTGGTTAACTCTGCTTGTAGAGAAGGGTGTTTTCCCATAGCCATCTTGAGTGTTTATTTAACCACTGTTACTTAGAATGCACTGTTAATGAGTACTTGAACACGTTCTTGTTCTTCTGGTCTTTCAGGGAGTTTGACGTATCAGAGAGGAGTGATCCCGGACGAGCCCCCACTTTATGTAGCGCCCCCTACCTTTCTGAAGTAGAATTTTGTAAGGAGCAGCACCAGGTTCAGAAACTAAATGCCTTGTGATGTTGGATTAAGGCCCCCTCTCTGACTACACTGTACCCTTTTTTCCCTTGCTAGGTTTGTTGTCTGAATAAAGATCTCTTTAACCTACTTTTGTATCTGGATCCTACTTCAATAAGATGTATCCCCAAATATAATAATACTCACAAACAAATAAAAAGAGAATTTAACAAATAAAGATGAGTAATTTAATGAAATAGCATTTTGAAATGTTAATGAAAATTAAACAAAATACTCAGATGCTCAAATTAGAGGAATTACTGAGTTACAATATACCTGAAATCAAGTATCACCCAACAACTGTTACACTTATGACAGTGCACACAGTTTAGCAAATGAAACAGTAAATGTTTGGTTAGTTTCAGCTATGACAGAGTCCTTAAATGAGCAAATAACTCAAACTTAACTCTGCAAAAAATGTACTCTAAGCAACCAGTGTATCAACAGAATTAAACAGTAATATCAGTGGGCCCACATAATCACACACCACGTTTTTCACATGTGCATTTCTAACAAACTTTTACGCTACATTACGTAATGATACATACGTACGTAGAAACGTACCAGTATAGAAAGCTTTTAAAACATCATCCCCGAATTAGAAGTGAATGGACAATCCACAAACAAATGATAAACAAACAATAGAATAAAATAAATGTTTTAACCCTATTACTCATAGGATTTTTATATAGGGTTACACTCTCCCCCTTCTAGAATATCTGATGCCCCCATGAGATTACTTCTCTAAACCGGGATTATTACTCTGGGTACTAGTGAAGCATTTAGTAGAGCACACAGGGAACACTGAGCTAATGGGTGTAATGTGGTGTTTTGGGTGTGTTTCTTGTTCATGTTTTCATGTCTTTTATTTTGGAGTTTAATCATGGTCCCTGTTTGTGTCATGCTTCCCTTGCCCTCATGTATTCATGCCATTGGTTCCCCTGTTCATTGTGTCATGTTCTGATTGGTTGTCTTAGTCATGTGTCTTGTTTCCCATTGGTTTGTTC
>NW_015552809.1:170688-170972 GCF_001515605.1 Sinocyclocheilus anshuiensis | reverse complement strand
CCCCCCCCCCCCCCCCGTTGCAGGCCTGTGTCGTGCCTAGAGTGCGGTGAGGCCTTGAAAACTTAAACTGGCCACTTCACTCAAGTGAGCAAACAAACAAAGAAAAGACGGTACCTTTGTTCTTTTGTCGATCGCGATCCGTATGAGCACTTAATAACGTGAATCTCCTAGGAAGCAAAAATCATCCCCTGTCGAAGGAGGAACACCCAACGCTTCCGGTGGCTGGGTGCGCTATCCGGATGATGACCTTCGCTCTCTCCCTCGTAGCCAGAAGACTCGCTCTC
>NW_015552809.1:166770-169397 GCF_001515605.1 Sinocyclocheilus anshuiensis | reverse complement strand
TTATGACCGTCGCTCTCTCCCTCATAGCCAGAAGACTCGCTCGCCTTTCAGATTTCAAAAGCGCTTTTCACGGTCTCCGATGTCCCACGAAGAAACGTCCCACGACAGAACACAAACGGCAGCGAATGTGTGAAACAGTTTCAACACGCACCTCAGTATATGCGAGGAAATGTGTGTAAAGGCAGCGATGTCTCGAGTACTCCGTATAACTCAGAGAAAGACAATGTTAAACCATACTGTGAGCTAACTGTATCTCAGAAGTCCAATAACGAATATACTAAGTTTTAAACAAAATTAAACAAACTAAAATCACGTTTTTTTTCCCATTTCGTCAGTTTTTCATTCACAACAAACTTCTCACGACTCTCTTCTCCTCCGTCTCTCTCTCTCTCTCTCACCTCTTCATTACCCAATAGCGTTACATTCATCTATTGGGGAGGCGGGTTTAAGCTATTAAGCATCCAATCACTAAACATAAGACAAGGTTGATTGTACACACCACGTTTTTCAGATGTGCATTTCTAACAAACTTTTACGCTACATTACGTAGTGATACATACGTACGTAGAAACGTACCAGTATAGAAAGCTTTTAAAACATCAAAAAGACATTTTCTCCAAGGCACTTGGAGAAACCTTCCTACAAAGCTACAAAGCAAATGTACACTGATATTTCCTATTGACATACTACAGCAAAAGATAACTGGCTTAAAACCTTTTTTTTTTTTTTTTGAAAATACTAATGGCCTAAGACTTTTGCACAGTAGTGTATTTTTATTTAGTGTATTTTTTCCCCATGGTAACTAGTGTTACTGTATTTATTAATCTTTGTTCATGTTAGTTCATCCTTCATTGTTAGTACATGTTAGCTCTGGTCCATTAAAGCTAGTGTAGACAGTGTATGTGGTACTATCTAGCGGAACTACAAAAACAAAGCTTTCAAACAATCTTTGCAAATGCCCCTTTCAAGCCTCACGACTCAACGACACAAACATCACAGCTCCTACGGGTCTATAAAAGTGAAGTCAAGTCTCACCAGGTAAAAGTAGTCTACTTTCAATCAAAGGTCATGTGACTCGAGTCCCCCACCTCTGACTTTTAATTAGTTCGTGTTTACTAATGTAGTGAACTAATTTTAACAAATGGAATATTATTGCAAAGTTTTACCAAAAAATTATTCTATTTTGCAGTATTTTTCTATTCAATAATATGTTCAAATTAAACATGTCATTATAAAATTACATTATCAGTACTGTATAGCCATTTGAATGAAAAGTGTCATTCAAAAAAATTGAAATTTCAGGTTATTTTGATATATCAAGTCAAGTCAAGTTGAGCTTTATTGTCATTTTGCTGCATGTGGGGACATACAGTGGAACGAAATGTCGTGCCTCACAGGACCACGGTGTTACATAAATACAGGCATACAACAATGAAGTAAAACAGTAAAAACCTATACAGTAAAGCAGTAAAAACCTATACACAACTAACCTACTGACTGATTTTGATTATAAATATACTATATATATATATATAAATGTTTACCTATACATAAGTTTAAAAAATACAGACTATACGGATGCTTCACATAAACACTGTACCTATACACAGCTATCCTACTGACAGATTTTGACTATGAATATACTATATATAAATGTTTACCTATGCATAAATAAAAAAAATAAAAAAAATATGATATATTAATATTATTATATAATATATAATATATTAATATATATTAATATTAATATATAAAATATTAACAGCAGCACTCAAGGTAACAAACAAAACTTACTGCTCATGTTCTCCATCATTATGTGAGAATGTTAAAGTACATTGTGAACTTCAGTGGAAGCAAAAAAATCTGACTTTTTTGTTCATATTCTGTCACAAAAGTTGCTTACATTTGATTGCAGACTTACAGTGGGTATAGAAAAGAATCAGCCCCCTTTAAAATAATCACATTGTGTTGCTTTGCAGCCTGAAATGAAGATGGACACGGTTTTATTTTGATAATTTTGATGAGCTCGGCATGAAAATAGCTTTCCTGGAGCATTTCAGTCCTTGGTAGAGCAACTGAAGCAAACAATCAACTATGGGTGGCAAGGCACTGTCAAAAGATCTGCGGGATAAAGTTGTGGACAGGCACAAGTCAGGAGATGGATATAAAAAAAAAATGTCAAAGGCTTTATCAATGCCTAGAAGCGAAGTAAAGTCTATTATTAAGAAGTGTAAGGTATTTGGTACAACACAGGCCCTCTCTGGATCAGGACGTCACTCCAAACTGGATGAAAGAGGCAGGAGGAACTGGTCAGAGAGGCGACCAAGAGGCTGACAGCAAATCTGAAGCAGTTGCAGGAATTTATGACAAAGAGTGGTCATTGTGTGCATGTGACTACAATATCACAAATTCTCCACAAATGCAGCTTGTATGGAAGGCTTGCAAGAAAAAAAGTCACTCCTCAAGGAAGGCCACATGCAGTCAGACTGAGCTTTGAAAAAACGCACCTTAAAGATGCATTTTGAGACTAAAACTGAATGAGACTAACATTTAATTATTTGGCCTCAACACCAAACAATATAGCTGGCAGAAATCCAATACAGCTCACCATCCAAATAACAGCATTC
>NW_015552809.1:161559-166677 GCF_001515605.1 Sinocyclocheilus anshuiensis | reverse complement strand
GCAGCAGGGACTGGAGCACTTGTCAGGATAGAAGGAAAAATGGATGGGGCAAAATACAGACAAATTCTTGAGGAAAATTCTTGCTGCCCTCTGCCAGAAAGTTGTCAATGGGAAGAAGGTTTAACTTCCTACATGGAAATAACCAAAGTACACAGCAAAACTGAGCACACTGTGGTTGAAGGCTGGAAAAGAGCCCAGACTTAAACCCCACTGAAATTCTGTGGAATGACTTGAAGACCGCAGTCCTCAAACAGCAGTTCTGCAAACAGTGGCGGCGCTAGGGCAGGGCTTGACAGGGCTATATAGCCCCATCAGAAACTTGCAGAAACATTTTAAATGAGCCTAAACTTTAATTATCCTCACAGCGCATCGTGAGGTTATTGCGGGGCAATAATTTCATGTAATTTAATAAAAAAGTAACCTAATAAAAATAATAATAGGCCTAATAATAATAAGAATGTAACAGACCTACATTAATTGGAAATGCTAAATCCTCTTAATATTGCCAGTTTTTTATGCTTTTTGACAATAACTCGTCGACACATGATACAACGCATCTCAGCACGAGGAGGTTATCGCGGGCCCCCCCAGTGTGTGCCCTGCGTGCCCGTCCGCTATGCCACTGTTTGGAAATAGTTGTATGAATTGTCGGCACTATATCTATTGTAAAAAAAATAGGTTAGAATTTACCATGTTTTCCTGCCAGTTGGCATTGAGAGTGACTGACACTTGATGGTCAGAAAAAAATGACTAAATAGTGTAAAAAAATACATAAATAAAAATACAATAAAACAATGAAAAAATAAAAAAATCCCTACTTTCTCTCTTTTCTATGTGTGTTCATAAAGACATCATTAGAAGTTATATTACTAATAACAGTGGCATATGAGAAGTTTAATACCACAGAAAAAAATAATTAAATTTGCCTTTTTCGAAGCTGCTGTATATAAAAAACACAAGGTGGCTGAATTTGCATGCTATTTAGATAGCTGAAGCTTATAGACGTTCATCACTTTCACTCAATTTAATTCGTTTTTTAGAACCCCCTCTGAACTGTTAAACCCCTCCTTAGCACCCCCAACAAAAAATCCTGGAGCCACCACTGTCTGCAAAGAAGAGTGGGCAAATATTGCAAAGTCTAGATGTGCAAAGTTAGTAGAGCATTGGCGGCTGGTCAATAGGGGGCGCTGGGGCGCCGCCCCCCTCAAGTCAGCCAGGGAAGAAGCCTACTTCAACATGTTAAAAATAAGTTAAATATATAATGCAAAATAATCACGAAATTGCATTATTTAGTCATACTATTTGACTGGTAGTCATGTTACCACTGTACCTATTAAAAATACAAAAATAAAAACTCTATTTCGTTGTTGTGTGTGTGCGGGGCGCTGGACATATAGGTGTGTATTATGTCTGTAAACTTTTGAAAAGCATGTGACTTGAGGCTGAGCTCTAATTGGCTTCTTTCAGATTGTCCTCGGGGCAAGGAGCACTGCGCCCCAGACCCTCCCACTTTTGATTTGAGCGAATCAGTATGGTTTTTATATATTTTGGCCTCATGTGATTGAATATCTCTTCTGAGATGAAAGTAAATTTTATTTCATCTTGTCAAAAAATCCTTTCACAAGACATTTAAATGAAGAAAATAAAAATAAAAATAAAAATACAGATCATGGAGCTTGGAATGAATTGGCTAGCTGGATGCTATGTAAGTAATGCCTTTTATTTTTTTATCTGTTTTTTTTTTTTTTTCAAAGTCCTGTTACCAAAGAATTGTGGATAGCGACACAGAAGGAAACTGAAACAACGCAGTTTAACTTGAGGCGATCATCGCGGTCCAAGCACAATGGCTCGTGTAGATGATATAGTTATCCAGTTTCCAAGTAAAATATGCATCTTAATGGACATTTTATTATATGCACAATATTAAAATAGCTACATTGGACATACATTCAGTCATGTCTGACAACTTGACAAATATGTTGTCCATACCATTAAAATTAAGATATTTGGTCACATATTTGGTAAATAAAATTTAACACATATTTGGTCCTTCCTGTTCCTGTCCTAATTGTTTCCAATCTGTTCCATGTGTGTCTAGTTATCATCCTCATTTCCCTGTGTATTTAAGTTCGAGTCTGTGCACTCTGTCTTTGTCCTGTATTGAACATCAACCCTCGTCCTACTCGCGAATTCCGATCTGTATGTGCTTTATTTGGATAAATAAAGGTCTGTTTCCTGTTAATCCTCTTCGTCTCCGCACTCCGTCATCTCCTCGTCTCCGCCACAGTTGGCAGTCGTGACAGAATACAGGACCTAAAAGAAGTAAGCGGCGCCCCCTCTCCCCGTTTTATTTCCGCTTTTGAAAGTCTTTTGTTTTTTTCACGTTTGTTTCTCCCAGCGGCATGGAATCCGCGGCACGTTTCGCCGCGGCGTTCTCAAGCCAGCCAGCCGGCATTTCCGCGCCTTTCACCCCAAGCCTAGAGGGGAATCTGAGGAGGAGAAGGCGGTTGGTTCTTGTCCCTAGGCGCACTCTAGTGTCGGCTCCAGCCCCAGAGCTTGCTCCAGTGTCGGCTCCAGCTCCCCAGTTTAGCCCAGGAAGGGCTCCTGATGCCCAGTTCAGCCCAGGAAGGGCTCCGGATCTCCAGTTAAGCCCAGGGAGGGCTCCAGATCCCCAGTTAACCCAGTTAAGCCCAGGGAGGGCTCTAGATCCCCAGTTAAGCCCACGGAGGGCTCCAGTTCCCGAGTATAGCCCATGGAGGGCTCCAGTTCCCGAGGATAGCCCACGGAGGGCTCCAGATCCCGAGGATAGCCCACGTAGGGCTCCAGTTCCCGAGTATAGCATACGGAGGGCTCCAGTTCCCGAGTATAGCCCACGGAGGGCTTCTGTCCCCGAGTTTAGCGCAGTGAAGGCTCCAGTCCCCATGCTTAGCCCAAGGAGGGCTCCAGTCCCTCAAGTGCCCTCTCCTCGAGAGCACCCTCAATTGCCCGCTCCTCCCGAGCGCCCCCCAGGATTCCTAGTTTTCCCCAAGAAAAATTTTTGGGGGGGCCATATCCCCGTGGCCGAGCCAGCTAAGGCCACGGAGGATCCGCCATGGCCTCCTGAGTCTCCTGATCCGCCATGGCCTCCTGAGTCTCCTGATCCACCATAGCCTCTTGAGTCTCCTGATCCGCCATGGCTCCCTGAGTCCCCTGATCTGCCATGGCTCCCTGAGTCCCCTGCTCTGCCATGGCTCCCGGAACTGCCTGCTCCGCCATGGCCTCCCGAGCTCCCTGATCCGCCCTGGAGGCCGCCTGTGTCTCAGTCCTGTACCAGCCTCCAGGACGCCCACCCCGCCTCCCCGATGGATATGTTACGGCGCGGGACGTGCCTACCGGGAGGGAGGAGTTATGCTAGACTCTGTTCCGTGTTTTGTGTTTCCAAGCCCATATTTGGTCCTTCCTGTTCCTGTCCTAATTGTTTCCAATGTGTTCCAGGTGTGTCTAGTTATCATCCTTGTTTCCCTGTGTATTGAAGTTCGAGTCTGTGCAGTCTGTCTTTGTCCTGTATTGAACGTCAACCCTCGTCCTACTCGCGAATTCCTGTCTGTATGTGCTTTATTTGCATAAAGTAAGGTCTGTTTCATGTTAATCCTCTTCGTCTCCACACTCCTTCATCTCCTCATCTCCGCCACAGTAGGCAGTTGTGACAGTATGTTTTGCGCACCCCCAAAAAATGTTTAGCACCAGCCGCTACTGTAGTAGAGTCATATCCCGACAGACTAAAGGCTGTAATTAAAGTAAAATGTGTTTCAACAAAATACTGACACAAGGGGGTGATCTTTTTTCAAATCAGTGATTCTGATTTTTTTTTTTTTTATGATATGTTGGTGTTATATCTTTCGCTTGGATGCTATATCTTACAGCTGGATAAAACAAAAACTGTTATATATATAAAATTATTTATTATCAAATCATAATAAATCCTATATTGTATATAATTGAATTATATAAGTGTAGCATGTTATGTTTAAAGTTTTGCTTTCATATTTGGACAAGAACAATCATGCACAAGAAAAACAATGCAGTATGAACATTCAGCTGAGTCAATGGTGTCATTTTGTGCAATATGTATTAATGACTTACTAAGTTATTAGCAGCATACTGAATGTCACATTATTATTTTTAACTGTTTTTACGGGGATACAAAGAAACAAAAACAAATGGCAAAAAACAAACAGCAGAAACAGCAAATCCCATTTCTGCCACATTTGACAGGAGACATATGTGCGGCTCGCTGCTTCTCTGTGAGCCTGTGGGCAACCAGAATGGATATACTGGCACGGGCTGGTGGCAAGAGCAGGCAGATGATTGATTTAATACTCAGTTAAATAGAGGGTAAGTAAACATATTAGGGCATCAGAGCTTGTTTATGCTGATCAGGGTTAGAGCAGCACTGTCGGTGCCAGGTCCCAATGCCAAAACTGTCCCCCAAGGACAAAGCAAATATGATGGTGATAAGGAAATTGAAAGGAGCGGGGAGCAGGGATGCTTTGTCATGGAATAATGAAAGACAGAAGTGTCTCTCATGTTCTAGAATGGACTTGTCAGCTGAAGGGTTATTACCCATGCGGTCACTTCATTAATCTGATAGAAAAGGTTGGCTGCAACAGGGACTAAGTCTTTGTAGCTCCTTGAGTAAACAAAAGATCAATATGGACGTTCCTGTATACTGCTGGTATACCTCTGTTAATGAACACATCTCCATGTTGTTTCACACCCACTGAGTGCAGCTCATTAAGCCAGACGAGAGAGAGAGAGAGGGAGAGAGAGAAAGAGAGAGAGAAGACTTTAATTTGGGACTAAAATGTATGTACACTAAACATGTTCATGCACAAACAATGTATTAAGATTTGCATTCATTCATTTAGAAGACATTTCTATTCAAATCAACTTACCAATGAAGAGAGCTGATAAATTGGAAAATCTACCCAAAAATGAATATTAATTCATGTCGTATGCATTTTTATTTTGCAGAACACAAAAACATTTTGGATTTTTGTTTTTTTCTTAATACAATGATAGAAAAAAAAAAAAATATATATATATATATATTTATATATATATATATATATATTAAAT
>NW_015552809.1:153286-161320 GCF_001515605.1 Sinocyclocheilus anshuiensis | reverse complement strand
CAAAAAAAGTGTTAGAATGTAGTTAATGTTTTTTTTTTTCCGAGGTTATATATCTTCATATTAATAACAGCCAAAATAAGTGTCGGACAGTGAATTCTCAAGTGTGAGCTTTCTAAATATATGTTGGTTCTGTATCTAGTCAGAATGACTCATGAGCAGCAACCTTCTTATTTTGGGTATGCCATTTATGCACCTCCTTACCAAAATGGGGGGTGCAAGAGAAGGATTCTGAAATATTTTAAGCAAAGAAATATTATGGTGTAAAATAAGTATAGTATATTATTTTTATATTTAATGACAATTCGTAAAGTATTACCATATAATCTTTCTAATAGTTTGGCACAAAGCACAAGAATGTTGACTGCAAATAATGTGGTGTGGTGCAATGAGAAGTCACTAATCAAATGTAAGCAAATTTGTGATGTGAACAAAAAGTCCGATTTAATTGTTTTCGAGATTGGAGTTATGTATTTCCTTATCTCTAAGGATACACAGTTTGTCAAGATTAAAACTCTTATTAAAAATGTTTGCACTGCCCTATATATATATATATATATATATATTCAGCAGTAACTATTTAAAATAAAAAGTTTCAGTAAATACATAAATATTCCTGGCATTTTCAAGCATAAATGGCACAATTTCCTGAGAATCACCCGCTTATGTTTCTGATCCTTATTTTTCAACAGTCGTATACTGTTACAGCTCATTTACAAGTACTAACTCTTTTACCAGAAGAGCGTTTTGAAAAGCTCTTATAAGTCCTGGACATTTGCAGTGGAGTGCTTATAGGGGTGAACTGAGCTCATGTGCCCATAGCTTTGCATGTGAGCAGCCCATCGTTTAATTAAGCCAGACAGAGTTCATCACTGTCTGCCCTGCACGCATAATAACATGCCAGCTCAGGCATCAATTTCTCTGTGAGGTTTTTTGTCATTTCTTCCAGAGCAAGTAGGATTGCCATAAACCATCTCACTGAATGCAGAGATATGAGCGTCAAAAAGCTGCAGCAAAACACAGCATGGTAAGGTTTGCCAGGCACAGGAGCGATAGGCACAGGGGCGAATAAGAAGAGAAAATGACATTTAGAATTTCCTGCACGACCACTTTTTATTCACAAATAGTGATAGACATTGTACATTGCATGTTTTTTTGTTTTTGTGCTAAGGAAAATGGTTTTACTCTATGAATGTAACATTTGCATTTTTAATTTCTTAAACAAATTCTGTATGCATTTCTTTTTGAAAGCCATGCTTAGAATAGCTCTACCACAATAGCTCTGTGTTTTGAGAAATCTCACATGTCTGTAATACTCTGAGATGAGTGAATTCTTAGTTGGAGAAGGAAAAATGTGAGGTTTTGGGTGACATTCACACGACAGTTTTCAACTAAAAACAGGGTAACACTTTATTTTAGAGACCAATTCTCACTATTAACTAATTGCGTATTAGCATGTGTATTACTAACATATTAGCTATTTATTAGTACTTATAAAGCACACACTAATGCTTTATCTAGCATATTTTAGATCCCTTGATTATATCCCATATACCTAAACTTAACAGCAAATTAAGAGTTTATTGATGGAAAAGTTGTAGTTAATAGTTAATTAATAGTAAGAATTGGTCCCCAAACTAAAGTGTGACTAAAAACAGAAAACATTTTATTCATGTTGGGTGTTAATGTAATTCTTTAAATTAATTACCTTTTATTTCAAAACGATACCATTATATTCTCGGTGTAAACTACAAAAACGTGAATTTGTGAAAACAGTGACATCATTAGGGGTGTAAATCGGATGGTTCGTCACAATACGATATGATACCGATTCTCATACCCAGCGATATCGATGGATCGTTACACCCCTAGACGTCATGCACCTTTGTATTATGTGTTCAGTCTTTAAGTATGTGCGCAGGTGCGTAGTGTTTCTTTACAAAGTGGCATTGCCATCTACTGGCCTGGACTCTTTTTTGTGGACGGGTATCATTTTGACATCATTGTTGCCTGTACGTCAAACTTTTCAAAAACACAAAGGAAAATGTTTCCATTTTTAGTACATCGTTGTAGTGTACTACTACTACTAATATGTACCTTTTAGGTACTAATATGTTACTAATATATAACACTTTAGGCACTGCTAATATGTTTAAGGTATTAATATGAACAAGGGAAAGAAATATAATAAAATAGATATTTTAAATGTTTTATTAACAAATAAACGTACAATTATATTGAGAACATTTATGAAGAAATTGATTGCTTAAAGCATGTTAAATTCATGACAAGATCTACCCATTTTCAGATGTCATTAAGAAACCATGTTAAAAACAAAACACTCAAAATACCTGTTATGCAAACTGCATAGCAACACCCTGGCAACCTTCCACAACAACCCAGCATTGTGAGAATTAGTTTTTTTTTTTTTTTCCTCAGAAAATATAAACAAGTTGTCTAATCGAAAGGTGCAATGGTGTGTTTACTGTATATATGTATCTGTGTATTTGTGCATATTTGGATCTTGTGACATGGTTTCTGGGGTGAATATAGAGCTGTAATTTTCTTCTATGCTGTGATAAGGGTTCAACCTGCCTGTGCCTCCTGGAAGAATCTGATATCTTTAAATTGCCTGAATATTAAAAGTGTATTTTTTATTTTTTTTTGCAAGATAAAAAGGTGAGAATGGGAAACTGGAAGATTATTATTTTTTTCCCTCTAGAATCATGTGCTGGCCCACAGTGATCTTCTTGGCTTATATACCTAGAGCCATTAATTCAGGAGAAATATGACACTGAATTCATGGATGCATATCTGACAGTTCACAAGTCAGGTTCACATGGCTTTTGTAACTGCCACAAAGCAGCAAATGTTGTTTTTTCTTTTATGTAGATGTACAAATTCAAATATTATATATGTTTCAACTGCGGGGTCTGTTTTGGTGGTCTGTTGAATTGTGCATACTGCATAGTTATGCTTGTAAAATAAATAGATTTGTCAACTTTTAAATAGGGAGAAGAACATGTTGTATGTCTTTTGTTGTTGATGTGAAAAGATGTGTGTCTAATTAAACTCTAAGAAATCTGTCTGTTTTCTGACTTTTTTCCTCCAAGCAATTGCGAAATACATAACTCAGAAGTGTGAGACATAAACTCAATTGCATGATATAAAGCTGAATTGCGGAAAAAAAGAAGTACGTTTATAATTCACAGTTCTGAGAAGCAAATTCCAAATTGTGAGATATTAACTTGCAATTGTGAGAAAAAAAGCGAGAATTGTGAAATTAAAAGACGCAATTATGCTTTTTATTTTTTATTTTTTATTCCATGGCAGACACACACACACACACAAAAAAAATAATTGCCATATGTAAACTCAGAATTATGAAGACAAAAAAGTCAGAATTGAAAATTATAAATTGATAACTGTCAGATGTAAATTCAGAATTATGATAAATTAAGTAAGAAATATGCATTTATATCTCAAAATTCTGACTTTTTCCCCCCATCAGAATTACTGGGAAAAAGTCTAAATTCTAAAATATAAACTCAGAATTGCGGGCTTCCATAGGTATTGGCTACAAAAACAAGAAATTGTAAGTTTCCTAATTAACACCTTCCATTTACATAATGCATGCAATGTTTTCTTCCAGACTGTGTTGGGTAAAATATCTCCACTGGCTTTTCCTTTTCTGATGTCGAACTATTCCTCATAATTCATTCATATTTTCTCTGTCACCCAATGAACATCCATTATGCTGGAAGAAACAGTGACAGAGGAGGATTATGCTTTATCCCCAGGGATGAGTACTCTTTCTCAAGCAAAAAATGTGTATTGGAATAAAAATCGGAATAAAAATCAATGACAGCCTCATGCTATTAGAAGATGGATAGCAGGCAAGCACGCCGCAATATAATAAAGCACAAGAGCTGTTATACCCCTAAATGATGGTTATTATTAAAAGTGAAATGAGGCAGTCTATCATAAATCGTCACTAACACAGAGACTAATGAAAGATCGGTCGGGCTGGCGAGGACTCTTAGCTCTTACACTGGCATGTCTGTTGTGTGCAACACGTTAACCTGTATCTTGCTATGTTGAGATGAGCCGAGAGAGTACATCCATTGTTTTTTCTAAATTGACAAAATAATAATCTGTCAACTTTAAACAGCTATCCTACAGTTATTCACAAAGGCAAAATGACTGAATAGAAGCATGACTGTGAGATAGTGCACAGAGGAAAAATTTGAGCATCATCTGCAACAAATAGAGAACGATTTGCAAAAGCCACATAGAATAAGAAATGAGAACAATATAAACTGCATGATGCATCCCTTTATTCAACTTTATTAGTGTACTAAACCTTTTATGTACATATCAGAATTTTTTTTCTTATATTTAACTTTTAATTATTTATTGATTTATTTAACACACTTTGTGGCTTATTTGAATCAAGCATGCTTTACATGCTATCTGATAAACATGCCAACTTTGGGGGTGAAAGGAGTAAATACTACATGGGTGGAAATGATCCTGATTTTTTTTTTTTTTTTTTTTTCTATTAACCTACAAAGAAATGAATAAACATTTGGCAGATTTCATTAACAGTTCTTCATCAGTAAAGTATAAGTATTGTGTTAAGTGCACTTAAAGAAAACTTACAAGTATACTTTCAATATAAAAGCTGGTTGTTTAAACTGGTAATTCACTGTGTAATTTAATGAACTAAAAAGTGAGCTAGAAGTATATACAGTAGCTAGTAAATGTATAGTATAGCTATAAGTTCACTTGTAATTTAGTTCAAAGTACAACTTGGGTGTAAACTAGTTGTGGACACAAATTCCACTACTGTTACATTTCAATTAAAAAGTGAACTAATTTAGATCCAAAAGTGTAACATTTTAGTATAGGGATCAATTCTCACTGTTAACTAGTTGCTTATTAGCATGCATATTACTAGCGTATTTGCTATTTATAAGTACATATAAAGCACATATTCTGCATGATCATATTCTGCATCCCTAATCCTACCCAATACCTAAACTTAACAACTACCTTACTAAACAGTAATTAGGATTTTATTGTGGATAAACAAAAAAAAAAAATCGTAGTTAATAGTTAATTAATAGCGAGAATTGGACCTTAAAATAAAGTGTCACCCCCAAGGGTACTAAAGTACTACTAATACATAATTGTAGTTGGAACTTATTTTTAAGTTACTTGAACTTTACTTAATAAAATGCATTCAAAATATACCCTTGTGAAAAACATATACACTTCAGCATATTTTTTAAAAATAATGTACTTTGAAAGAATATTCTCATGTCAACTAAATGTCATGTTTTCAGACACTTAAGATCATGTTATTCACAATTAAATTACTTAAAATAAGAGTGCTTTTCTGACCCACTTAAGTAGGACTTAATACATCTTTATATGTAATTTCAAAAGTACTTATATACAATAGGCTATACAATTTATTTAAAATATAGTTAAAGCGCACTGCCAAATGTACAGACAAGCATTTATTGTAAATTAAATATACTTTAATGTAATTTATATTGAAACATATATGCCATATATAATATATATTTGTAATTGTGGAATTGTGAAGTTGCAATTTAGTTATTTGCTTGCAAACATTCTTGAAAATATCTTCTTCTGAAAAAAATGTTTTTTATAAGGATACTTCTTTTTAGTAAGGGATAAGATGGGAAAATGTCATATCTGCAAGCTGTGTTGCTTTTAGAGTGAATAATGCATTGCAAACCTCAAAGAAATAAAGCTGGAAAACTGAGCATGAAGCCACCCATGCCACTCATTAATTTACTGCACCTGCACAGGAAGTTTGTTTTTATTCATTTCTTATTCTCTCATGGGGCTGCATTTTGTAGTAGAAACACAGCATAAGTTTACACTGAAGAAGGATGCAACCCTCAGTTAATTTTGACACAAAAAGATACATATTTTTCAAAGCTTCATTTTCATTCATATCTGCAGCAAAAATACAAAACAATGAAAATGCAAGCACGCAGCCATTGTGATCACACATTGAAACCCATAAAGCGCTGCAGAAAGATCCTCATTTTTGGGGTACACGGCTACTGCTAGAAACAAGCTAGAAACCAAGAAATGTAATATCCTGCACCTGCTACTGTCAGAGAGCAATGGCTCCCAATGATTCTGTGAAGAATCAACTTTTTCTAAAGGCTGAATTTCAATGCGTCTTCACCCACTCACCTTTCAAGTCATGCATCCGATCCTCAGGTGTTTTAATACCAATGCAAAAAGGGAAATTTTACAGAAATCATACTTGGATTTCTCTTCTTGGATTTTCAAAGCTATTTACCCATCTGCTGGCAAGAGTTGTCATCCCTTCCTGCCTCTGGTTTTCAGTGTGACAATGGCTGTGGGTTTTGTGTATCTGGAGCTCTAGCTGGATGGCACTCAGCTGTAGGTAATCTGGTCATGCCCCATTAGGCTTGTGTGGGACAGGTTTAGCGTAATCTGTCACGCCTCAAGGGGTTTGGGAGGACCTAGCTCAAGTGTAATTTGGGATTATGTCTGTAGCACTGATGTCTTGGGATTCAGGAAAGTATCAACATTTGTGTCACTTTCTGTCCCCACGACCTAACCCTATGCTGCTTTTGTGCTGTTGGGATTGATGTATTGTACAAAAAATATATGGGAAACCAAGCCTAGTTGCCACATGAGGAAGTTTTCACAGTATCTCAGTAACTATTGTAGCATCGTGAGAGCGTGTGTCATAGAGGGAAGGCACGTGGCATCTAGATGGCTGCAGCATGGGGACTATAAACCAAGATGGCCACCCGGTCCCGAACTACACTTACCAGGTTCCTCAGCGGTGGAGGCACAACTGTTGTGAGTGAAGGAGAAAAGCTGGTGATGAGCAGGGCCAAAGTGACTGGCGTTCTCTTTTGTTAGAGTGTGTTTAGAGAAGCTGGAAGAGTTTTTCCTCTGTTGTGAGTTTGGAGTTGATGATTTAAAAGAAACTTGTGGCTTGATCTCAGTCTGAACTCGATTTGTGAAGCAACCGACACTTTGGTGATACCCTACCTCTCACACTATAAAGTTTGTATTAAGAGGTGGTTTGATAGAACACAACAGTTAGTGGTAAATATTCCAGAGAAGATTAAAAATAAATATAATTGTTTTATGTAAACCATATTGTTTTGGAGAGCCCTACTGTGAGATCTTCGGTTGTTTACCACTTTATGGAATCCATAAGTCGATTTAAACACTTGTATTTTATTTCCACTGAAGAACTACACTACTCATAACCTTACTGAGTGATCCACCAATCAGAGATGTTGCTGTTATCATGGACATGAAAGTTATACACAAGAGCTCAGGGCCCGTATTCACAAAACATTTTGTCTTACCACTAAGAGTTATCCTAAATAGCAGTAAAAGTTTTTAGCTAAGAATTTTCTCTTAAAACCTATTCACAAAGCTGCTGAGACAAAATTTTACTAAGGAATAGATAGAAGTCTTAAGCTCAGAGTAAGGGGGCGGGGTTGACCTTGTTGCTATGGATGAGGTCAGCATACTTACTAACTATGCACACAGTGATTGGCTGATAGTCTCTGTCAGAGATTTATTCATATAAATATTGTAGAGCGCAATATTATGTTGCCTTATTCAAATAAAGGTTTTAAAATAAAAATGTTAATTGCCACATTCAAATAAAGATTTTAAAATGCAGGCTAAGTGTCACTAATTAAACAAGTAGGCTATATATTCAGCTAATTGTCAGCCTCTTATATGTATGCTTCTAAAATGACTAGTAGTCGTTAATTTTAAGCATTAGTTGACTATTAGTTGCACTTTTATTAAACCATATAAATCATAATAATGAGCCTTTAATTGCCTACATAGTCTAGTAAGCGCTCAAGCGCACGCAAAAAAGGCTTGCCACAGCGCACCGGCAAATATAATAATTATGAATGTGTTAGGGAAAAACAGCAAGTACACTGCATTAACATTTTAATAATTTATTGTTACACTAGTGCTTTC
>NW_015552809.1:151109-152510 GCF_001515605.1 Sinocyclocheilus anshuiensis | reverse complement strand
TAATGTTCAGCTTCCACACAGACACTTGAATAGCGGACATTTCTCTAGGCTAACATTAGATTGAGCTGCCATGTAAAGTTGCTACTACATACATATTTCAGATGATAAGCCATATTAGAGGTCGATGAATGTTAGGTGAGCATATGGATGTCCTGCCTGATGTACTATATTATGACAAAGACCAGCCGTTAACGATTTGTCCGTCACTGACTGCGTGATTTCGGAATTTTTTTTTTCTTCGACTAAGCGACTAATACAATTTCGGTAATATGCATATAAACAGCCTTTTAATTAGCAGAGTAGAATAATCATGGCTGATAGTAAGACATGCAAACATAAAAGAAAACCAAACTGGACGCGAGAACAGCTAGGCTATATATTAAGGATATAATCAAAAAATTGGAGTTGGGATAACCTCCAAACCAAAGCCGATACCTTTTTAAAAGCTCATTATTTTCAAATGTTTCTAAACTGTTCATATTCCGATGTAGATTGCTGGCAACAGCCATTTTAGGATAGTTCAGATTTGGTCTTAGTGACTTAGGAGTCCTCTTCACTGCTCCTAACGTTTCACAGATTTAGGAGCTAATTTTAGCGCTGAAACGCTTTGTGAAATACTCTTAGAACACAAATTTAGGAATCCTACATTTAGGACTGACACGCCCATTATTTTTAAGATTTTCTCCTAAATCGGCGAGTTATGAGCTACTTTTAGCCTTAAGATGTTTTGTGAATACGGGCACAGAACTGACTGCTCATTCTATGAAGTATTACAGTGTGTGATTTGATTACATAATTTGATAATGTGATTCAATATGCTTCAGTGGTTTCATAATAAAATAATTTAAGTACACAGTATTGTACCTCTGACCTTTTTCGACAGTTGTATGTTTGTGTGTATTTATGTTTTGAATGTAAAAAAATATATATTTTTGATATGCTTTAAAAAAAAGGCTTTAGAAAAATTAAATTTCAATGTAAAATGTAAAAAAAAATAATTTGATGCTTATTGTTACAATTAACATTAAATACACAATCTTAATTATGTCTCAGATATTATTTATATTTCTTTGTCAAAGAAAAGCAAATGCAAGGCATTCAGCTTTTTGGATTTATCTTTGTCAATTTGAAAGGCAATGTATTTGTTTACATTTTTTGTATTTTAAATAAATACACTGATGATAGTGTAACATCGAATAACATAGATAATGATAAATTTCGCAGGGATACCTGGGATTTTTTTTCTCTCACTAAATATGGATAATTTTGAATAATTTTTACTTATTCTTACTAACTTTGACTTTTTATTAATCAAAGAATCCTGAAAAAAAAAAAAAGATCTTGATTCATGTGACGCTAAAGACTGGAGTAATGGCTGATGAAAATTCAGCTTTGCATCAC
>NW_015552809.1:121268-151099 GCF_001515605.1 Sinocyclocheilus anshuiensis | reverse complement strand
TAAGTACTTTTTTTACATTAAAATGTAACATAACAGTTAAGTTACGTTAACAGATTTTATTGTATAATTTTTTTGATTCTGTTAAAATAGCTAATATTTTTAAAATAAAATATATATATATCTGTACAAATGGTGTAAAGTTAGCCATATAGCAGTTATGAACCAATTCTTCAAATTTCTTATCAGTTTTAATTTTTGCTGACATATAATACAGCTTTTTATTTACTACTGAAAAACTAGCTTATTAAAGCACTTTCAATTTTTCAATGTCAGAAAATCTATTTGTGCAGAAAAAAAATAAATATGGATCCACAAGACTACTGTTAGCTTTCAGCAGACCATCACTTTATCACTTTCTGTCTTTCTGTGTTCTCTGTTTGTGTATGCATGCTCATGTGTATATGAGCATGTCTGGATGTGTGTGTGTGTGTGTGTGTGTGACTGCGCATTGCCCATTCTCAGCAATTCCATTATCAGATTGATGTTTTCACACAAGGTGGGCTTAGCTGGCCGCTAATCTTCACACTTCCGGCAGGGCAACTGGAAAGCTCAGCGGCTGATAACAAACCTACATGCCACATAGAATTAATTGGCTAATTATCATAGTGGTTGCAAGAGCAGAAAAATCTAGACCTCACAAGTCAGCTTTGTCCCTTGGCATTCTTCTCATCATGAGGACAAATCGCATTTATCAATTAGCAGTTTTAATGAGCTTGTACAGTAAATGGACATGTCTGTGTAATGTTTCAAATGATGATATTTTAAGACTTTCTTGGATTTTAACTGAATCTGTATATTTACATGTAATAAAATGTCCTTGTATTATTTAGCCCTTTATTGAAATATACTATTACTGTTTATTTACAGTAAAAAAATTAAAAAAAACAGTTGAAAGGTGGACACTTGTGGACTGCCTAACTGTTTTTTTAAGTCCCCATTAAAGTTAGTGTCGCCCAGTCCGCAGCTCTACAGACATCCGCCAGCGAGGCGCCACGAGCCAGCTAATTCGTCGGTCATCCGACGTGACGTCGAGAGTGACCGACTGAAAGGGAACAGTAGTTTTATATCTAAAGGGTGAATCTATTAGGTCTCTTTACACAGCTCATTTAAGGCTGCTCTGTTCCTGCTCAAAATTCAGTGTAAAGATGTAATACAGAATAAAAACCAGACTAAATTATGGCTGCACAGACCCACATCAGCTCTTAGAATTATAGTATACAGTTGTAATTGGTGTGTAAATGCATTCATGCCACCTCTGAGCAGCATTTAACAGTCTGTGTGAAGACACCTAAAAACCACTTCAGAAGTGCTTTTATGGTACCTTTGCAGTGTAAATTTGACATTAGACTTAATTTTTAATATAACTGTCGGAAGATGTTAAATGCTGCAGGCAGTTTATTATAATTTTTTCTTTCTATTTTTATTATTTTTGAGCTCTTCGATATGTTCAGCATGGACTACTTTCAATCTGAAATATGCCTCGGAAAAAAAGTTAAACTCATCACCCTTATACTATTGACAAATGGATGAAGAAAGGTATTTGACAAAAGGATAAGAAGAATTTGGCAAAGGAAATTAATTTGTATATAGTATAGGCCTACAGCTTTATCTCATTATTCAACAGATACTTCCTGTGTAAAGGAATATTTGGGGTACAAAGTTGATTACCAAAACAAATAAATAAGTAAAATAATATTTTGGATTCACAAATTTTCTTTTACTCCCTCGTTTACTTTTAATTCAGGATAAATTAAATTATTTTAGTTTATGTTAAGTGTTATGTTGTCTTGGCAATACAATTTTCACAATAAAATCATAGAAAAAACATATTGTTTACATCTCATAGCTACACTATTAAAACAGTGATTAGTTTAATGTTTAAAGATTAGGCTTCTTTCACTTCCTTGTAAGTGCATCACTGTAGCTTAGATTTTTTATTTTTTTTAAAAGTTGAAATTAAATTATTCCACAAATGCCGTTGATTGAGTTTAACCTGTGCTAAACCCAGAAGATTTAATTACAGTTAATTAAGTACTTTAAGTAAGCTTCTTAAGATAAATGCTTTGTCTGAAAAAAAAAAAAGAATAGGCCTGACTTTACATTCAGTTTGAATCTGTTGTTAAATGCAGATAAACACAGCCCTGTAGCTCTGTTAAAAAAACTATATATATATGTATATATATATATATATTCTTTTTATAATAAATAATAAAAATACATTTTGAAAAAAAGATAAAATGTGTGTGTGTGTATATATATATATATATATATATATATATATATAAATTACAGCCTATTTTTTTACAATTATTAAATCGATCATAAATCTAACTATATAGTGAATGTTGATATATATATATTTATTTATTTCAGTGTTTCTGTAAGTGGAGCTGGGAATGAGGGAACACAAAGGAGACCACAACCAAGTGTGCTGACTTTTTTAATTACTTCCTTTAAACTTGTGCATCAACTTCAGACAGGAAACTGTGCGCACTTCGTTTTGTTTTCACAATATGGTCAAAATTAGTTTGTATCTGAAAAATCTTTAAATACATCTTATCCATTTGAAACCATTTACACACAACTTCTCGGCACTGAGTACTAGCAGTCTATTAGCAAACGGGGGCATTGAATATGAAGCATATTAGCAGTCCTCTTCCATTTTATACCACACTTCTGTATCAGTTTTGTTGTTTCTATTTATCTCAAGTAAAAATATCTTTCTTTAAATATGATTCCTTTACATGATAAAAATAGGATCTGTCCAAAATGAGTGTCACATCAACACTACCAGGCATGCTCGGCACTTCCCCCGTCCTGTGTGCATCTATCATGAACCCTGGCGCACACTCGTCCTCACGGAGGCCAGGTGATGTGATCATGGATGTGTTCCGTCACATGGGGCTCATCTATGCGGAAGCGAATCGGTCCAAGGGGCCATCGCGACTTTAAATTCTGGTGTGTGGATTCCACAGGGCAGCCACCCCCGTATCAAGAGAGATATGCCAATGATTGATTTGTGTTGATAAAAATTATTACAAAATGCTGATATTCTTTAATTGTACAAAACACCTTATTATTTTTATAGAAATCTTACATTTGCACAAGTTTATATGAGGACTCTTATTCTGAAATCTGAAATCAAATTCACAAAGTACAATCATTAAACTGAAATTAAATGTAGTTATTCAAAATAACAGACATGAAATATTAATTTCAGCTATGTGTGTTCAAAGTTGCTGTGACCATCATAGAAAGAAAGAAAGAAAAATAAGAAAACATTCATTAACCAAATGAAAATGTTTTGAATAAATGCATCACAATAGTTTGTTTCGAGTTCACTCAACTAATTTTTGGAGAGTTTTTCGGATGAATCTCATGAAATGTTAAAAATTGTATTAGCAGATAATATTTCACCTCAAATTTAAAGTAAATAAATCAAATCAATATTTTTCATGCATACATGAAATTAAGCCTATTTTAGAACCATAACTTTTATTTATCCTTTGTGATATTATTGTCATGACAGTTCAAAACACATTTACCTCTCTTTACTAAAAATAAAAAATAAAGTAAAACTCACTACTGTAATATATAAAAATCAATTTTTCGTTTTTATCATTTGTTGTACTGCGTTTGATTTATGCTGATTGATTTATATATTCTGTATATTATATTCTGTAGAATAGAATCACTAATAAGCGTAATAAAAAAAAATATGCAGATGCATTATGTCGTCTGCACATTTAAAACAACAAAAACAATAAAGTAAAAAAAAAAATGCACAGACAATTTAAGTCTCATCTTATGAAATGTTGCTTCTCCATTAAAAGTATCTTATTTTAGTCATGTTTACATATTTTCACTGTAATTGAACAAAAACTGATATTTTTTGTAGGGTACTGTAAATTTGGACAGGAAATATTCAATTGTGCAATGGTTTTAATATGCTTAAAATAAACACAAATGTCGAAATATGTTGCGAGTCGAACATGTTTTTGTGAGATTCACCATTAGTCATTGTGACACTCAGCAGGGGCCTGAAAATGCAAAGAAATGAAAGTGGTATATTGCCTGTTGCTGTGTCCTGCTTCCATTGCTTGCGAGAGTGGGTGTGAAGCACGCTGAATGATTTCAGTGATATTGCTGTGCTGCTCAGCAAAGAGTGCTGCGAACTGATTGTTTCAGAGTACTTTTTTTTTTTTTTGCTCCTAAAAGTAGCACAGATACTGTATGTGTTAAAAACCTGTCCGTCTTTTGCTTCTGTATTTGTCAGGATGCGTCTCCTTGTTCTCTCTAAAGGACTCAGCTGCTCTCTGTGGATGGACAACAGCCAAGTGTGTCATCAAACCAAACATAATATGAACATAATGAGCAGACAAACCTCCTTCCGTCACACTCCTCTAGCTGTGTGTGTATTTCCTGCTAAAAGTTACCCTGAACGCTGGCACCGGTCAGTCTTGGTGATCTGGACCGATGAGGTAACTAAAATTTTGCCCAGACTCGATTTATTTCCACAGGAAATGTGTTTCCGTTTCGGCTGTTGTTTTCAGTAACTAATTGTTTGAAATGACATTTAAGATCCCTTCCCCGTATAGAAAACCGACTTCCTCCCCGCCCAAATTTCTCCCCGTGAAGTTTCCTTGTCCAAGCTCAAGAAAGAGCGAGCTGGTGTCCGTTTTAAGCCATGGTCTCTTTGCCTGGCAGTCTTCGGTCATTGAAGGTGTGCATGTTGATGACTTCATCCGTTTTGACCATGACCGGCGGCTGCGGTTTGTGTTTGAGCCGGCGCTGGCACTTGAGGGAAACCCTTAGCTCGTCCACCATGACGCTGCAGAAGGATCTCTGTGCGGACAGAAGAACACAGCTGATTGGATGTCCCTTAATTTCCAACACACAAACAAACATACTGGCTTTCAGTTCCTGGAAAGGTAGAGGACAGTGGGTGAGTTGGGTCAGTGATGGATAGCAGGGGGTGAAAGGTGGAAATGGAGATGGGATGAAATGATTATGCTGGTGTCCGTGTGGATGCACAACACGAGCATCATAACTAGCGATTTCTCTGTGGCAGATTTCACCTTGCTTCCTCCTGCCAGGATGCTGCATGATTTATTGATGCATATTATTTCAGAATTCAAATCCTGTATAACCGTATGGCCAATTAAACACACCCCCCACAAACAAGAAACAAACGGTCAGATGCTCAGCTGTGTAATGGTGAAGTAAGCAAACATGTGCTTTTCCTTTTGAAAAATAATTCAACACATTATTCAACAGCCCCAGCCTTTATAAAGTCTTACGAATAAAATTTGAAATCAATAAAAATAAACACTGATACATTAAAAAAGAACAAATCATCTATGCAGTATGTATTATGAATAATTTCATCTTGCGGCTCACAGGAAGTACTGTCTGCTTTTGTGAACAATCTGGCTTTATTTACAGCATTTTCATTTAAGATATGAGAGAGACGTGAAGATATGAAATAATAAGGTGCTTGTTAGGCATTCCAATCAGAGTGTTCTTACCCAATGATCTGCCTTCTTCATAGCGACATCCTCCATAACAGCCAATAACAGAACATTAGCATCTAGCTTATGATTACTGGCACGAACTTTAATAATTGATGGTTTAAATTTGACAAATTCAACCACACATATGAGATTAGGGGTTAAATAGAAATTATGCTCTATGTACAACATCATGCTGTTGATTACCACAGGGAAAAAAAAAAATTATATTATATATATTAGAATAATTAATTATAAGAATTACATTATGTATATTATGAATACCTTTATAATGCATTATACAAAAGGCTTTAAGCAAAGTGTTACCAAAATTACAAATAATAGTTCTATTTGTTCTATTATTAGGTATTTTAAGATAAATATTTCTGAAATGAAATATAACTATGAGTGGCACCAGGCTATGAAAGAGTAACCCTTAAACAGTACATTTTTATTATTATTTAATTATTTTTTTTTTAATTAATTAATTTTTTTTTTTTTTTTTTCTCTCATGTACTCAGTTGAAGAAATAAAAAAAAAACAGTAACACTTTACTTAAAACCTTTCAATATAATGCATAATAAAAGTAATTTTAATGCATTCATTATACATTGTAATGCATGTGTATAATGTATTGCATGATCTCATGAATAATTAGAAACAATTATAATACTTATCTATTCATTGTTGCACCATTAGAAAGTATAATGCATTAAAACACATGACAAATAAACCTACAGATATTATAATGCATTTTAATGCATTATACTTTCTAAATCAGAATTGGAAATCTATTAACAAAAACACATATGTATGTATGGACAGCGGGGACTTTCAGGAGCAAGGATTACTCTTGGAAGGTGGTGAAAGAAATTGGGGAAGAATATTCATGTAAAATGTGCAAAAAAGGAAAACAAGAAACAGAAACATTACAGTAACCCTTTTATTTAAACATTAATTTATATGTGCCTTTGTGCATGTGTGATCTTGAACATATACACTATCAATATAAAGATGCACTAAACAAATATTTGTAAAATACACAAAGAAACCATGGACAATGCTACAAAATATGTTGCAGTTCTCATGAAATACTTGATGTATTTGCCAAAATTATATACCATTCTGTTAAGTTTTATTAACAATGCAAATGATTTTAACAAGATGTAAATATATATGTTTTTGTGTTTATTTTCTGGTGGTAGGAAAACAGCAGGAAATCTACATCATATTATGTTAGAACCATTTCTACATTTGTATCTAAAGCAATAAGATTGTTGGTCAGACTGTTGGCTCTTTCCTAATCTTACAAAATAGAGGCAATTATAAAATGCTAATTTCTGGGGGAATGTGCTGCTGAGGAGCAAAAGGCATTTCCATATGATGTTTTTTCTTCTTCTGCAGAATAGTGTAAGAAAATACTGAACAAAGGACAGCAGCTCAAGTCTTGTACAAAAAATACTTTAATTGCCTCTCAATCAGTTTCAGTTGCAAGATTTGATACCTGATTTAAATGTTCTCAAATGTGTGTTTTCTATTGCATTGCTTTGTATTGAATTAAAACACTAGCAAAATCACTCATCTGGAATTTGACACTTCCATTCAGATCAAGATCCCTCAGCACTCTGTTTGAAACCATATGCTTCATAAAGCCTCTATAGTTATGATTACGTGTTCTTAAAAATAAATGTAGTCAAAGCCATTTTCAACCTTTACTTAATAGTTAACAAATTTGTTAGAAATGTAATGAACTATAGGTATTTTTTTCTTTCTATATGTATCTATATAGGCTCTAGAGCAGGGGTGCCCAAACTCTGTCCTGGAGGGCCGGTGTCCTGAAGAGTTTAGCTCCAACCCCAATTAAACACACCTGAACCAGCTAATCAAGCTCTTACTAGGCATACTAGAAACTTGAAGGCAGGTGTGTTGAGGCAAGTTGGAGCTAAACTCTGAAGGACACCGGCCCTCCAGGACCGAGTTTGGGCACCCCTGCTCTAGAGTGATGCTCAATATCATTGGCCAGTAGGTTTATCATGTGAATGTAATCATTAAACAAGGATCAGACAGCAAAATAACGCCTTGCCAGAATATTCGTGAATGTCAATACGATGACTTACAGCAAACAAACAAAAGCACTTAGAGAGATCGATACAATGAATCCGAGATGAATATAAAATACACTTCTTCCACTGAGAGTGAATAAATGGAGCTGTGCTTTCTGGGGAAACTATCAATACTTAAGCTGGCAGGTTGACCCTGTCATTGTAGTTAAACAAAAACATCCATATTTAGAGTGAACATTTTGAACGTATATATGTGAACGCTTCAAACAAAGACCTCTTTAAAGATAACCAAACTTAGACCATCTCCGTTTGCTTAGCATGTGTAATGTGAACACACAGCACGACGCGTTCATTTTACTCAGACATTTGCAAGTTATGAATATTTTGGCCATTATGGCCTTCCCATTTAAATTTAGTGCTGAAATGCAAATGGGATTAAACTAAATGATTATTCTATTTTTGTGGTGATTACAGAACAAGTGCCATTCTAACTTTTTTTTAATGACTGCAAAAATATATTCAAAAATAAACAAGGGCAATTAAATGCCTTCCAAAAAATGCAAAAATGAAGGCTCAGTGGAGAAGTAAATTATGACAAATGTATTAAAACTGATTATTAACATTCTAATAGGACAGTGTGAATGCACAGATAACTGCGTAGCCTGCTTGGCTCATCCACTCAAGCGACATTTGGTTATTTTAAAGAGAATTCCAGAGAAAACACCCTTGAAGATCAGATTTACACAGTAACTGCATCATCAAATGAAAATGAATGCTAAAAATACTAGAACAAAAGCAAATTAATAAAAGACTACCAAGTAAACCTGTCCTTTAATATACTGAGTAAAACAACAGCACATGAGTAGAATTTCCAAGATGTAAATTCTTTAAGATGCTTAAACATCATATTTGTGATGTGAAAGAACTGGAGTTCATTCATTTCTAAGTTTTTTTTTAATTATTACTTTTATTTTTTGGAGAATTATTGTCTACCTCATTATTGACTGTACACTTCAAGCATTTACTGATTCAGCTGATCAAGTATACGAGTGAAGTAGATAGGGGGAAAGAACAACACATCTGTTGACACAATGGCAGCCTTTTGAGCAAGTAAAGCCCGAGCCCTTCTGTCTTCAGAGACTTACATCAAGAAGGACTGTTTGCTCTCCAGACACAGGCACTGTCTGTAAAATATTACCAGTGAAATATACCTCACACTTTGCTTTCAGTACCACAGCATTAAAGCCAATTTTAGACAGAATTAATATTGTTTGCATTGATCTGTAACAGATTCTTTCATACTCAGAGGCATCAGTTGAACTCATCTGACTGGCTGGCTTACATTACCCACAATTCCCCCGCTGATGAAACACAAAATAGCAGACCCCTTTCTGGTGATTATATGTGATTTGTTTTCTCTAAAGAGACTTGCATAATAACCCTAAACTCTTAGTATATCCTAACAGATTGCAAATGTTCATTGCAGTCCAGAAATGTGAAAATGTTGCTTTACCTTTTCCAGCTGTGCGTTTTGTTTGGACTTATAGAGAAACTCCCCAACTGCCACAAACACAGAGAGGACGAGTCCCGCAGCCAACACTATGAAAATGCCGCCGATGTTCTGGACACCCAGCGCACTGGCCTCCTTATTCTCCTCCTCAGGACAGCCGTTTCCTCGCCACCACTTCTCCTTCATCATGTGAAGCTTCCCTTCTTCCTGTAGCTGCAGGATTGCGATGGTGATCTTATCTCTGTAAGGGGACCCTGAAAAGGGTTAGAAAGGGGAAACAAGATGCTGAGAATTAGTTCTGCTGAGCATCTGCTCATTTCGGGTGGTCAAATGGATGAAATCACAATATTGTCAAGAATGCATCATATGCTTGACCTACTCGCTCACATTTCACCTTAAAATCAAAAGAAATAAGACATAATACAGCTGCAAGCAGCAAGTCATGAGCAATTAAGCAAGCATTTCAGAGAGCATCATGCCAACTAAATTAAAGACATCTGCTGATGATTTTAAGCAAAATTGTTTTAAACCCATAAATACGATCACTTGTAATGTGTCATAATTGCTCATCACTTTTGACCAATAGGTGGAACTGCAAAAATATACAGCCTCAGATACGCTTTGGTATCGTGCCGTCAACTTTGACAACAAGTTATACAACAACAGTTTGAGATATCTAAAAGCTTTTACTAACTTTTTTTTTTTTTTTTTTACCAACAAGGTCTGATGATGATGTGTGTGAAATCTGGTGAAGATCGGACAAACGGTCTAAAACAAGATAAAAACAAAAAAAAAAAACAGGTTTTGCACCAAATCGAAATGGCCAACAGACTGTTGAAAAACATATACACTGGATTCTGTAGAACCCAGAGAATAGAAAGGGGTTTTTTTATAATACATTATTGTGTTTATAAAATATAGTATTTTATCACACAATTCAAAATGTATGATGCCCAAAATGGCCAACATGTGAAAATTGTGTATGCCGCTTCACAGCTAAAGAGTCCAGTGTTTGAGATATCTAAAAGCTTTTTCTAACTTTTTTTTTTTTTTTTTTACCAACAAGGTCTGATGATGATGTGTGTGAAATCTGGTGAAGATCGGACAAACGGTCTAAAACAAGATAAAAACAAAAAAAAAAAACAGGTTTTGCACCAAATCGAAATGGCCAACAGACTGTTGAAAAACATATACACTGGATTCTGTAGAACCCAGAGAATAGAAAGGGTTTTTTTTATAATACATTATTGTGTTTATAAAATATAGTATTTTATCACACAATTCAAAATGTATGATGCCCAAAATGGCCAACATGTGAAAATTGTGTATGCCGCTTCACAGCTAAAGAGTCCAGTCTTATTTTAGGCTAGACTGTTCAGATGATATAAGTAAAAAAGTCAATTTTTTTTTTATATCTCTTGACCAGTAGGTGGTGCTGTGCCTGAAACGCCTCATGTACCCTCAGGTCATGGTTGTTATAAAGCATACCAAATTTGGTCTGAACACATTAAAGCATTGTAGAAATATAAGTTCACATCCATTTTGGCATGCTCTTTGTCGAATATGCTGATGTACCATACGAGAACGATTTGGTCTATCGAAAAACATTTTGACTGTCCACTACCTGTGTGCCAAATTTCATAGCTTTCCTGCAAGCTGCCATAGACTCAAGAGCGAAGAAGAAGAATAGGTGCCTTCACACCTCTGGTGCTTGGCTCCTAATTTTTTCTTTAAGAAAATTAAGCCTATTGATGATAACCAGATCAGTGAGCATTATTATTATTATTTGTATTTTTTTTTCCCCAAGAATTAGTTGTTTTGGATCACAAAACAGACTGAACAATTTGTTCAAGAAAATCACTGCCTCGATGATCCGGTAACAGCGGTTCTCTAGTTAACAGTTCACTGGAGGGAAAGATTATAAGTGAATAACGAATTTAATTTCAGTCTGTTTCTAAAATGGATGGCTTCAAAAGACCATCACAAAGAGCGCAAGTATGGCCTACCTCATTTTTGGAGCTTAACATTCATGGTGAATGTCAACTACTGTTGTAGAAAAAAAAAATACTTGCAATGAAGACGCTTCAAAACATCGGACAATCTGAAATAAATGAATGAAGTCTTATTCAGATAATACTGTATAAGGTATTTATACCTTATTCTGGTATTTCTTGTACTAAGAATACACCAAGACTAAAGCACATTAAAACAAGCCGATGTGTAAAACTGTCATATTGATTGCACTACTACAAGACTTGAGGAAAGCTGAGACAGTGAAAAAGAAACATGAAATTTGTCACTGCAGTGGTGTGAGATTGTTTTTCACAGTACAGAAGTGAGAAATACAGACACTAATGCAGTACGAGCCATAAAAGCCTAATGCTGTTTGTTGAAACACAGCTCCCAGGGTGCCATTGATAACACACCAATAAAACCCAATTACATTCGAGGGACTGGCATTTCCCGCTTTTATCCATTTATTTTCTGCCTAATTAAAACTAGTTGATATTCTTAATTTGAGCTAATGTTTCCTTCTGGGCCTCCTTGCAGGCTTGGATACGTAATTCCCATCAGCCATTTTACCTCCCTCGCAAAAAGAGGTAAACAGGTCGTGTTCCCTCCATTCAGCACAGATCAAAAACGAGTAGAGAGGTGCTTTCTCATTTCACTTGAAATATGAGGTAGAACAAGAGCACTCACAAACCGCGCTGATCCTTTCATGTTGTAATAGTGGTACTGCTGTAGTTAACTCTCTATAATAAGGATTGTACTATTGCCTGAATAACTGAGAACTCAACTGTTCTTTTGCTCAAATGCACCACACAAGTATAGCAAACACAAAGCGCCCTTTATTTGCTGAAATCAAACTCTATTTTTTTTTTCATGCTCATTGTTAGTACTTAGGTCTTAGGGTTTTGTATACCAGTATTGCAGCTATCCTTTATTATTTTAGATGGTTTTGGAGACTATTATTCTCACCTATAAAATACATCATATATCATATATTCAGGCTTGCGATATATATATATGTATGTGTGTGTGTGTGTGTGTGTGTGTGTGTGTGTGTGTGTGGATGAAGTACCTTTAGGAAGTAAGGACAGAAGATAGCTTAAATGAAACAGAATGATAAGGGTTTACTTGGATACTAGTAGCTCCTCACGCACAAGCAAACTCCTGACATATGTTTGATGACATGGCTTTGTACGTGACTCTTCTTAATGATGCCTCCAGGGACGGGGCACGTCCACTGGCTGAAAGCTGACTGGGGGCCTTTCTATTTCCACAGTTCTCAAGGGGCACGCAGCACTGCCCCAGAACATTGATATACACTGCAAGTGCTACACACATTTAGCAAGACAATGAAGTCACAAGTGAAAAAGGAGCTCGCAGCGGTGCCCAAACTTAAGTGAAGTGTGCAGGTGATTCAGCGTTAAAATACTTTTCTTCAGATCCAGTACACAGTCATTTAAGTAAAGCCATTTATATGCTAACTTCCGGAAAAATGTAAACAGTGGGCAGGACTACCTGTTTTGAACAACAGACGATTGGAAGCATTATTTGGGAAACTGATTTGGTCATTCCTTGTGGTGACAAAAGAAGATGTGCTCTTGTTGTGTACTTTACATCTTAAAACAAAACAAAACTAAACTAAACTAAATAGTATATTAATATTTAATATTTAAAAAAAAGGTTAAATTAATTACATTTAGCATTATTTTAAATTATAATACATATTCATTTAATTGCAATTGACATGGAATTTGGTGTCTAACAACATTACAATCAGTTTGCACCTAAGTGTATATTGCATTTAAAATATATTATTTCAGTAATAAGTACTATTGTTAAGGCTAAAATGCTGTTAATTTCACAAGAAATGACATGTCATTATTTACTCATTCTCATGTAATTCCAAACCTGTGTTCCGTGGAACCAAAAAAAGAGGATCAGCTGTTTTTTTCACCATACAATGTCAATAGGGTCCAATTGAATTTCAGTGTATGGAGAAAAAAAAAATCTTCCAATCATAGTGTTCCAATCATACAGTTTTAGAATGACATGAAGGTGTGGGAAAAGTGGCTATTTCATACCAGAACAGAGGCAGAGCTGAATGTGAATTCACAGTGGATTGTCAGGGACTACTGCCTTCCTGAATCACCGCTGCCACCGATTTGAGGACTTCATGCATTTCACCTGTTTGTCACTTTCACCTGTCTCAGTATAAAACCAGACGTTCAACTGTGCCAAGAATGAACATATTTTCATTTAAACATCCAATTAACCAACACACCAAAGCACAGATGGTCTGAACACTGCCCCTGTCTGTTCCAGTGCAGGAACGCTTGCCAGAAGGACTCAGGATTCTCTCGCCATCACAGTTTCAACATTAATTCATCCTGCCGACTGTGTGCTGCTGAAGTCAAGAAGATATATGCTAAACGCATGCCTGTATGCAGCCAGCCTATGTTAACTGATTCCAAAAGGGTAGGATTAGCAATGGAAATGGCCTGTGCTGAGCTGTCTGGAAACGGCACACAGGGGAGTGATGATGCATCCTTTTCCATGTGCCCTGCATTTGTGCGACACAATGCAACCCCATGACACACGACTGACAAGCTAAAAGCACCCTCACTGGGTTGTCTGTTAGACAGCATACCTGACAGATTTGAACCTGCTGAGTGACAAAGCATTAATGTCGTCAAGAGGAGGCACTTGTTAGCCGGATTTTGCCGTCCATGTGAAAAGCCTGGACACCATCTTAATCTATTCATGGTTTGGAGGTCTGTGTGCTGGTTTAAGATATTCTAGGCTGTTTAGTCCCCGACACATGAACAATTAATGGTTTATAGCACAATAGTGTCAGAACACCTGCATGAATATTCATAATCCACCTTTTGGAAAGCATGCTGCCTTGATCAGCCAGTTTTATTACCAGTGTAATAAGAGAACGAGGACGGGAAACGATGAGTAAAAGAGAGGGGAACAAGATTAGGAAATAATGCTAGCAAGTTTCAAACTTATAAACAGCATGCCTTACAGCGACAGAGCTTCGGTTTCAACATCTGTCCCTTTTTCAAATAGCTACAGGGTAAATTATTTGGTAGACTCAGTCTCAGTCTGTTCAAGTCAAGTGAGTCATATTTATTTGCATAGAACTTCTCACAATCTATGTTGTTTTAAAGCAGCCTTACATATAAACAATGCATCAGACCATCTCATGTATACTGCATACAAAAAGATCGGCTGGCTTCTCTAAAACGTCTGGGATTCAGGCTGCACTAGTCTATTCAGAAACAAAGTCTTGTGAAGGTTGTGGGATGTTAAAGTTGGCATGAAATGAAAATTCACCTTATCTGTTTTCTAAGTGCATGTTATAGAACAGGGCTATTTAATTAAAGTTACAAGAGGTCCGCTCTCTATGTTTCCTTCCCAGCAGAGTTGCGGACAATACTTCTTTGGAAAGGTTATACATTTCCATTTGGGTAGCAGTAGAACAATGTAAAAAGAAAAGTCCTGAACAGTCAAAATAGCCATCAAAGATGAGGATAGTGGGCCCCAAGACCAAAGCAGTCATGCATCAATATCAGATGTTATCAGACTATTATTATTTTTACATTTAGATACCTATGTATGGCAGAAGGCCATGCGACGTGTAGAGGGTTTCAGGATTTTCCTCTTGAAGTCTGGAGCAATTTTATATTTTGCTTAAACTAAGTATCTACTGGTTTATTTGAATGTAATCATACAGGATATGACAAAATAAAAATAATTGTTTTTGCTGCATTCTCGTTTTCTGTAGTGTTTTAGTGAAAGTATTCATCTATTTTGCTAACCATGACATCTGCAGCTTTTGCAGCGCTTTCAGTTTTTATCAGGGGAGAGAAGCGACACACGAAACGAAAAGGCCTTGAATGTTTGGCTTTAGATCAAAATATTATAGGATACAGAGCCGAAAGATCATTACCATAAATGACCCTGAGCGCTTGCTGTGTGTACTGCACCGTTGTTTTGATGCGCTGCTCACTTTAAACTGCTGTTGTCATTATGTCTTGTCATCCGTTTGAACAAAGCTGGGGTCCAGAACAGACCACGGTTCGATATTTTTTAGGACCCCCGATATAGAACTTATTGTGAACAATTCATCTGTCCATGTTTTATTTTTGTATTTTTTAAAGCATTTTGACCTCATAAAATTGAATCAAAATGTCATAACTGAAAACGACAGCCGCCTTTTGAGTGATGCATGCAGGACCTTTCAATCATTTAGTCAGCTTAAACACGCACATCTCAAAACCCACCCTACATTTGCACATCGCTATACAAAAGAAAAGATCTGTCGCTACTTCTATTTCATTGCTGATTTAAGCTGGTGTTGACAAAGCTGCTCACTGGATTTGCCTTTTCAGGACACACGTTGGACACAATTATTGGCAGCCCTAGAAATTCTTATGAGTAAAATATCTGTGAAGTATATTCCCATTCATATTTACAATTTTGAGCATACCAGGGTGATTATGAACATTAAATTATCCAGCCATGGCTTCCTGTTTCACAGGAATATAAATAGGAGGGAAAACAAAGGCCAAATTCCCTTAATTATCCATCACAATGAGAAAAACCAAAGAATATATTTCTGATGTGCAGCAAACGATAATTGAGCTTCACAAATTAGAAAGTGACTTTAAGAAAAGAGCTAGAGCAGTGAAAATTCCCATTTTCACCATCAGGGCAATAATTAAGAATTTCCAATCAACAGAAAATGTTACAAATCTGCCTGGAAGAGGACGTGTGTCTATATCATTCTAATGCACGGTGAGGAGGAGAGTTTGAGTGGCTAAAGACTCTCCAAGGACCACAGCTAGAGAAATGCAGAAAATAGTTGAGTCTCAGGCAGTGTTCGAACTATACCGTGGACTTTGGGGGAGCCCACTTTTTTTTTTTATAACGGGGGGGGGGGGGGGATAGGTGAAACAACAAACAGCCACCCACAAATAGTCTATAAACAAAGCATCAGGCTGTCTTTGAGTTCACATGAACAACGGTTAAAGTTACTCGTCGTCAGGCTACAGAAGAATACCATAATTACTCCATTCAATTAGGCCTAAGACATCGAGAGTCACTCAGACCTATAACAACCCAGCCACAACACATAATTGTGAATAACATGCCTTACCTTAACACAGAATCGACCACAGAGTCCAACGTTTATATTTTTTCTACGAATCTTTAAGTTAACGTACTAAACATGAGTGGAATTTGCACCGCAGCGCCCCCACACCTTGATGCTCATGACAAGAATAGCATGTATAGTTATCTTTATTGAAGTGAATTAGGTTTAAATCGCCGTCATACATGAATGAATTAATGATATTTTTGCAATTTTACACATAATAATCCACGATGATCACATTACACAAAACTGAAATTGCATGTCAAAATAACACATTGTCAATATTTTTTGAGACCCCCCAAAATTTCACAAATCACGTTTTCAGGGGAGCCCATGTCTTATTAAGGGGAGCCGAGCTCCCCCTAGCTCCCCCGTAGTTCGCACCCTGGTCTCAGGGTCAGAAAACCTTCAAAAAAAAAAAATCAAACAGCACCTACACCACATGTTGTTTGGGAGGGTTTCAAGAAAAAAAATCAAGAAAAGAAAATGCTCTCATCCAAAAAGAGTCAGACACGACTGGAACTTCAAATGGTACTGGCTTCTATGGTCAGATGTAAGTAAACAATTAGCTTTTTAGCAACAAACACTCAAGATGGGTTTGGTGCACACAGGGATAAAAAGTACCCCAATGTGTACAATGAAATATACTGCTGTATTTTTGATGTTGTGGGCCTATATTTCTGCTGGAGGTCCTGGACATCTTGTTTAGACACATGGCACCATGGATTCTATCAAATACCAACAGATAAAAAATCAAAAAGTGACTGACTCTGTTAGAAATCTTATAATGGGCCATGTTTGTATCTTCCAACCGGACAATAATCCAAAAACAAACCTTAGAAACAACACAAAAATGGGTCACTGGGCACAAAACCAAGCTTCTGTTATGGCCATTCCAGTCCTCTGACCTGAAGCCTATAGAAAATGAGCATGGTGAACCGAAGAGGAGAAGCACCATCATGGAGCTGGGAATCTGAAGGGTCTGGAGAGATTCTGGATGAAGGAATTGTCTCTGATCTCTTGTCAGGTGCTCTCTAACCTAATCCGGCATTATAGGAGAAAACTCAAGAGATGTTATTATGCCAAATGGAGGTTTCAAAAAGCATTGAATAAAAGGGTGCCGTTAATTGTGTCAAATGTGTATTAGAGAAAAAACATTTATGTCATAATGATATTTCCCCCCATATATTTTAATTTCTAATAGGATTCATATATGTTCTTATATGGAAACTGAATACATATATTTGTGTATGGAATTATTTTTGTATTACATGCAAGAATGACAATAATACTACGGAGCCCCTAAAGGGACACGGTGGTGGAAAAAAATCAGATTGTATCTTTGCGAGAGAACGCAAAAGTTTTGCGAGGGAACGCAAAGTTTCTCGAGGGAACGCAAAAAAAATGTCCTCCCACCCCGAATTTTTTTTCCACCACCATGTCCCTTTAGGGGCTCCGTATAATACAGAGTCAGTACACAAGCGAGTATTAGATGACATAATTTTCATTTTTGTGTAAATGACCAAACTACTAAAATCTTTTTGCTGTTATGTTGTTATGTGCTTCATTGTTCCTTTCAGTGTGGAAACTTCTTGTTTCGTTTCAAGTTAGGACATGATGTCATCCTTCTCATTACATTTAACATCTTCATACGCTTTTTTATAACTTTACCAAAAGCTTATTTGTATGGTATTCCAATTGGAACAAGAATATATTTTAAGGTATATTTTACTATAATGCATGCACAATTAGTTGCATATGCCAGGCAGTGGGAAGCCTCTGGGCAAGTGTCCAATCTGCAGGCAGGTTAATCTGTACTTCAAAATTGAATGAACACAGATACACAAAGCCACATAATACTGAACACAACACACCAGTTCATACGCAGTACACTGAATGAGTGAAACAAAGCTAACGGTTTACATTCATTAGGCTGATTGACTTGGTGCTTGAGGTAGAAGAATCAGGCTTCAGAGGTGGCCAAAAGGCTTTTGATCCTTACATTAAGTTGCCTTTTCCATTCTTGGTTATTTTGGTCCTTCCAAAGCAATTATGCATGCAATGGATCACACTGTTGGGGAAGCAACATGGGGAAGCAACATATTACTAGTGATAATATTACTTTCCCCAGGAACTAGTAGGGTAACTACAAATACGATTTCAGCAATATTACAGTTACCATCCATAACATATCTATACAATGTTACTTTTGTTGCCTCACTCCTACTGATTTGAAATCCAGCAATCCACTCATCTCTAGATCCATTTTCATACTAGTCAGAAAATTGTCAAATGTAAATTGTGGCATTACACACACTTGCATTACAAGGCTTGTCCACCCACATCCCTTTGATCTTGATATACTTTATTCTCAACTTTTATCAAGTCTTTCTAGAATCTTGCATGAATATTGACAACATACATAAAATATGTATATAATTTATGAGATTAATCACATGCTATCGGAATTATAGTAAACATGAGTTTCCTAGTTGGAAATTGGACATGAACGGGCCATTGTTGGGTGGGTAATAACCCAAGTAATAAACAATTTGAAAGCAGTGATGAGTAATAAAAAATAATGTTATATATATATATATATATATATATATATTTTTTTTTTTTTGTAACAAGCCTAACACTGCAAATGAAAATACTCTCTCTCTCTCTCTCTCTCTCTCAAATGGTATCATGCTTATTTTGTCCAAAGAAATGTGAAGAAAATCATAGTAAACCGTATTCCCTCTTCTACAGATCTGTGACAAGGGTAGTGTTTTTAGGGTCATTGTGTTAAGATGTCTTACAGCAGTATCGTGCACAATTCTGGATGTTTTCTGACTCAAGTCGCACTGAGGACAGTTTTTCTTCTTCTACATTTCTACTGCTGACACAGCCCGCAGCCGCATGTATAACCGGATTAAGACAATCTGCTACTGAGACTGATAATCTTATGCACGGGGGGGAAACGCCTCACAGTTTTTCTTTTCATTTATTTATCTCATCCATTCGTCTATTTCATGCACCTTTGCCTCGGGGTCCGCATTTCTGCACATTCACTGAGCCGCTAAGCGGCGTTCAGAGATGCTAACCTCAACTGCTTCACCTTCACCGACAGAGCCAGACAGTCATTAATCAAAATGAAATGAAGATTTGAGTCGACGCAGCATACACTTCTGCATGGCAGAGATGTGTTGATAAATGACTGTGTTTCTCATTTCAGTCAGACTGTTCAATGATTCATGTTTTCGTTGAGGTGTACGACAAATCTTTTTTGAAAGGTAATGCTGCTGAGACTATGTATTTTGGCACAATAGAAATTGTTTTCATTTGATTATGCAGATTTGCTTAGCTCTTGGCAAATATATGACTGATTATTGATTAGGGCAGTGAAGTCAATATCTGCAGCAGCAATTTTCTTTCAGATATTGATTGAAAACAGAAAAGCCGCAGTAGCATTAGCAATCATTGTTTTGGGGCTATACGTGCTTTTTAGGTACCATCTGTCACTATCATGGACTTTTAGTTTGTTTTCTTTCCTCATGTTTCCCTTGACCTAGTTTTCCGTCGTGCCTGATTAGTTCATTCTGTTCACCTGTGTCTAGTTAATTATGTTTATTGGTCTGTGAACTTAAGTTCCTGTCTGTGCTGCCTTATGCCGAGTTCACACTGCACGATTTTAGCCCGATTTTCAACTCGCCAACAGGTTTTGCGAAATCGCCGACAAATGCCCGAAATCGGAGGCAAATCGGTGCTCATTCACGCGAGTGACAATCACGCAGTGTGAATTATCAAAGACGCGATCTGAGGGAATCGCCGATGCGTCGCCGACGCCCGTGAAATATTTGGCATGCTAAATATCTGGAGCTGTCGGCGATTCACAATCATGCTGTGTGAAATGATTTCTGACTGAAAACTACATCGGCGATGACCTACAGCCAATGAGAGACCAAGATACAGGGCAGCGGGAAGTTCGGGGAGGAGTTATATGAAACGTAGTTTGTGGACCAGTGTTGCCAAATCCGCGATTGCCGCCGGTTGTTTTTTTATGTCAGCAGGTTGAAGCAACCCCGATAACGTGATATTTAGGCCCTGGAATGTGAATTGTACCAGGAAAACTCCGCCAAAAAAATTTGTATTTTACCCCCCGAAAGCAATTGGGCTATTTTCAGGCTAGTTTTGAGTAGTAATTGGGCGGGTTTTGTAGTGAAAATCTGGCAACCCTGCACCAGACAGAGCTGTCGGCGATTCTTCCTATTGTAAAGTCATGCAGTGTGTAACCTCCTGTCGTCGTTCCATTGAGCAGTGTGAACACAGCAACAACTGAATGCTACCCCAGATAGTCGTTCAGCGTGAAACCAACAGTGATGCGACGTCTTTGAAAATCGTGCAGTGTGAACTCGGCATTAGTTTGTCAGATCTTGTCTATGTTTTCACGTGTGCTAAGCCTTCCTCTTGTGGATTTACCTTCTGTGTGGATTATTAAAGATAATTTTACCTTCATCATCTTCGTGAGTGTTTTGAGTGCACCTGAGTGTGACAGAAGATCTGACCAAACAGGAAGTTAAGCGGTGCATTTCCCTTCGTTTGCTTTCTTGTCCTCGAGGGAATTTTGCCGCCTTTGTGTAGTGGGTACTGGTGAGAAACGGATCCCAGTTCACCGTCTGCCATGCTGATGTGGAACTCACCAGCCCCACTACGAACCCAGAGCCCAGCCAAATACCACCCCGCTGCGTGGAGCAACAGCCAGAGCCCACCGCAGACGGAGAGCCATCGCCCACCTCGACCGACGAGCCATCGCCTAATGGAGCGACAGAGCTGAGGATCGCCCCGGAGCCAGAGCCTCATGGAACGTCTGACCAGGTGCGTGAGCCGGCAACAATGCCTGCCACAGAGGATTATACAGTGGAGAGCGAGGGCGCGGAGAAAAGCCCCGCCCACTGTGCCACCGCTGTGAGCTGCAGCTGGACTCAGGGGATTTAATAGACTTTTATTCAGAACTATCCAGTCTTCCATCATCATCTGAAATCTCTTCCTGTCCTGTTATGGCCATGGAGGCCGTTTATGAACTGTTCATCTGCTCTGAACTGTCTGTCTGTCCCATCACGAGCATGGAGGTCGTGCCCAAAATGTTTGTCTGCCCTGATCTGTCTGAACTGTCTATCTGCCCTGAACAGTCTGCCTGTCCTGTCTCAACCAAGGAGATCGTTCCCCTATCTCTGGGGCTCCCAGTGCTGGGAGTGGCAATTTGGTGTGTGTGGGCAGGACACACCATCCCTCAACCCCCGGACTGCTCAAAACTCCCACCCAGCCTCCCTCTCCCACCACCTCTTCATCAGTCCTCACCAACACCTCCGCTGTCCCCTGTCAGCCCCTCTGCTCACCCTCAGCCCACCATTGGTCATGTGGGTTCGCCGCGGGTCTGCCAGTCTCCATCGGCGTTGTGGCTGGAAGATCCCTTTTCTCCGCCTCCAGCCTCCGAGTCCCAGACTCCGCCTCGGCCCGTCGACCCAGCAGCTCCACCATGGCTCCTAGCTCCCTCCTCTCCACCGTGGCCCATCAGTCCACCAGCTCTGCCGGGCTCCCTCATCCCTCCGGCTCCGCCTTGTTCAATCGTCGACCCGCCATCGCCTCAGGACTCCACTCCTCCGGCTGCGCCTTGTCGATCCGTCCCACTGGCACCGTTGGGCTCCTCCCTCCCTCCAGTTCCACCTTGGTCCTCTGTCGCTCCGGCTCCACCGCAGCCTTCCGGATCCCCGCCTACTCCTCGGTTGCCTGAGCCATCTGCTCCGCCTTGGCCCTCCGGATCCTCCCCGTTGCCCTGACTCATCGTCTCTCTGTCTCCGCCACGGGCTCCTCTCCCACCTGCTCCACCACTGTCGGTCGGCCCCTGGAGTCGTCAGCCATTCCTCCACCATGGCTCCTCCCTCCATTGGCTCCACCGTGGGCCGTCATGTTGGCTGTGGTCTGGGTCCCGCCTGGCTCCTCCTGCTCCAAGTCCCTCCTGTCTCCATCCTGGCTCCTCCCTCTCTCTGATCCGCCCTGGCTCCTCCTGTCTCCATCCTGGCTCTTCCCTCCATCAGATCCACCATGGTTCCTCCTTATTCCTCCGTGGCTCCTCCCTCCGTCATTGCCGCCCTGCCTTCCTGCCTACCCTTCGCCATCCCCTGTTACTATCCCAACTCCGCCCCTTTGTCCTCCTCCTAAGTCCCCTCCATCCCTCCTTTTTGTTACGGCGCGAAGTCGCGCCTGGCCGGAGGGGGGAGTACTGTCACTATCATGGACTCTTAGTTTGTTGTCTTTCCGCATGTTTCCCTTTACCTAGTTTTCCCTCTTGTCTGATTAGTTAATTCTGTTCACCTGTGTCTAGTTAATTATATTTATTTGTCTGTGTACTTAAGTTCCTGTCTGTGCTGCCTTAGTTTGTCAGATCTTGTCTATGTTTTCACATGTGCTAAGCCTTCCTCTTGTGGATTTACCTTCTGTGTGGAATATTAAAGATAATTTTACCTTCATCATCTTCGTGAGTGTTTTGAGTGCACCTGAGTGTGACACCATCCAGATATCAATCATATTTCAAATGCAGATTTTAGGAAAAAATATAGAGTAAGATTTTGATGTAAAGTTAAGAATTCCACTAATTAAATGGCTATGTACCAAATAATAAAAGAAGGACATGAGATATTGACAAATTATATTCTTTGCAAAAAGTGGTAAACTGCAAGTGTTACTTTAAAGAGATATTTCTACCTGATTTAACCAATATAAAGCAGTTTTGGTGCTATAAATTAACATGTTTGTTAGGTTGATTCAGCAATATTCAAATTTTTGACTTGAATGAATGAAGTTAATTTATGTTACCATTTTATTCAGTGCAAGCTTAAAACATGAATCTATAATGCAGTTTTAAATTCAATTCAGTTGTCAAGTAAATGTAAACTGATAAATTATTCAAATAAGACTGATAAATATGCCTTACCCATTGGGGTGCCAACTCCGTAGGCCTTGGAGTCTATGAGGCCTCCGATCTGTGTGAGGTTGCAGTTGCGCTGAGTGACAAATTCGATGGTGGTGGACTCCATAAGGAAAGCATAATCTGAGGTGAGTACACGTTCAATTCCTTCCTCGATGCTCTTCACCATGACTGAATGTCTTCGACTGCTCATGAACTCCCACATCTTATCATACGTGGAGATCTTTGTTTTCTGGGACAAGAAGTCAAATTCATTATCAGATTTTAATACATAAATGCTTTTTGACACATGATATGCTTTCCTTCTATTATGGCATTACATTTGCACATTTCAATAATAAACAGAATGGACAATATTTGAGCTTGAATACAACAACAACAACAAAAAAGCTACAGATGATCTAATAATAAATCTAAAATAAGAAAGAAATGCTGAAATACACAGCAGCATAGCAAAATATTGACAAGTTCAAAAGTATTTTCAGAGAAATAGCCTACCTTTTGAATAACACTTTTATTTGTAAATGAAATCAAGACAAGCTAATAAAAGTGAAGTTACTTGCACTCTTTGCATGAATTAATTTAATCATCAATGCTGAATAAGCATGGAATATATAAATTACGTTTGTTACATGCATTGTGTTTCACTCATTGTACTGACATTGGTTTTGACCAGTATTTAGAAATCACAAAGAAAAGTCAAAATATTTAATATACTAAAATAAATTAAATAAATGTGGACATATTTAATTATAAACATTTAAGTAATATAATGTATTATAAATTAAAAAAAAAAATCAACATATGAAGTCTTTCAATTCACTATTATGAACCTCAAATGATTCACAGATATTTGTCTCTAAAGTCGCATGCCTACAAATACAAATGAGATCACATAGAATTATCAACCACCCACATAACAGCTTTTCTCGCTCACACTGCTCTCCTGCTGGGAACACAAAGCGTATGCAGGTATTTTTTCAAAATAATATTTTTAAGAGAAGTCATACAGCTATTGGTTAAAATGTCATATTTGTGCACCCTTTACATGATTACTACGGCACAAATTTTCGCAAAAGCATACAAATCTGTTTATGACTAATACTGACTAATCTCCAAAACTGAAATGTGTACCAACAGCATGCAAATTAATACCATCTTATTCCAGTAGAACTACAAATAAACCCCTAATCAACTTAGATATTAAGGTCAGTAGCAAGAGAATTGCAAAGAATCTTCAACCATTTTAAACTCAGGTCTTTTTGTGCCTCTGAGAACACATTTGATGGCATTTGAAACCTAATTAAGTCACATACTCAAGGTCCTGCCTACCATTATTGTGTGTAATGACTTTTTGTGGCCGGTCGATATTTTAGATCAACTAGGTGATTTGCCAAGTGCCTATCAGAATCTTCTGGAGTTACCCTTGACAAATCAGCCGATTGCACATGTAGACTACGCCTGCTGATGAGGCAAAACCATAGGGGGCCGAGATAGATAGACAGAAAGAAAGAGCAGGAAAATAAAACCTCAAGTAATAAATAACCAAATAAATATTTCTTCTCACTGGTGTATTGTACTATTCAACTTGTATACAACTTGCATATGCATTTTGGGGAAGGCAGTCCACTAGGTTTTGGAACAGAGCTTACCATTGGACCATATGCCATAAAAACGTCTCAGGTTACTTATGTAACCATGGTTCCCTGAGAAGGACACGAGACACTGCGTCCTCTAGGTGTCGCTATGGGGAACGCCTCAATGTGACCCGTGTCTGAAGCATACATTCAAAACAACAACAACACATTGGCCAGCGACAGCCTATGACGTCACTACCAGTGAGACCACAGTATAAAGAGGTGCCGGGAGAACACGTCATCTGTTTCTTCTTCTGAAGCTTACATCCGAAGCATGGCAAGGAAACTAGAGGACGCAGTGTCTCGTTCCCTTCTCAGGGAACCATGGTTACATACGTAACCTGAGACGTTCCCTTTTGAGGGAACTTCGAACTGTGTCCTCTAGGGGTCGTTATGGGGAATGGTATACCCACGCCACCATGCTGAGGGGAGTGCATGCCAAACCACAGGCGAGCACTAAGTACCAACTCTACCAAAGCTTTAAGGGAGTTGCCCCAGGGACGGTTAGACGGCTGTCAGTGACACAACAGACCCCTAGTAGCAACACCCTGTTAAAGTAGGTATCACTGATGATACATAGGTAGAGTGGTGCCCAAGGTGGATCCGGGGCCTGACCGACTCAAAGAAAGGGCACGAAGCCGCAGCGAGTAACCCCTACCATACAGGATTTTTAGAAAGAACGCAAAATGATTGATGTGCGAACTTACCACAGCGTGGATTTTAGGAAGTGCACAGAGACTTCATGTGCGCACTTACCATAACATGGATTTTAAAGATACCATTACTAAGGGGCCCTAGAGACTGTTTACTAGACAGACCTAGAGACCTTATGTGACCGTGGCACTCTGAGGGAGCAGTCCATAGCATATACAGAGCGTACATAGATGGAAATGGTGCATCCCATAGAACAATACGTCTGAGAAGTCACCAACTCATCATCATTGTCATAATGCTGGCCTGGCTAGCAGTAAGTTACCTAGCTGAGGGAGCATAACACCCAGAGACAGATGCTCGACCTACAGCATGTTCGTAGAAATCCTGAAGGGTAAGCGTACTGCAAGCTTAGCCAAAAAAACTCAGCGTATCAGGGAGGCAAAGGAAGGGCCTAGTTCGCCTGATGTTGCTGGTTCCAGGTGCTCTGGGAAACAGAGAACTCAACTTTCAGTGTGAGAGGAGAACTCCGACTCCGAGGTCATCACCGTAAAAGTCGATAGCCAAGGCTCTGAGTCCAGCAGAGGGGGTGCTCACCGAGGACCTACCCTAGACGAGGACAGAAACACACAGGTCCCGGCAACACTGCAAAGAATGCTAGCAGAAGGATTCACACAACCACCAGCAATACATTTATTTAAAAATGGATCGTACTCACCCACCATGGTTCCCGCGCTTGAGCTCCGTTCAAGAGGCGAAGCCTGAAGAAGCCTCGAGTCCGGACCATCAGTAAGGTAGTTTCTATGTAAGACACAGAACCAACCAAAACATCATAGGTCCAGCATAAGAGACTGCAGTGCAGGCGCAGGAGGTTCCTACCTAACCTTGGTCAGGTGGAATTGATGGTGGTTATAGGGGAATTTAGGAAGGGGATGATGAGGGCAGAAGTTAAACCCACCGAAGGAGGTGAGTAGATGTTTAGGTCTTACTCTGGTCCGGACGAGAGCATTGAGAACACCTTGTCTGGATCACCTCCCTCAGGTCTTGCCTACCTCCCTTTGACTCGCGCTTCCTCCTAGCCCCACCCGCAGGCAGGGAGGGGCACGAGTCACGACACTAGCCTTCTGTGTCCGTCTCTGATCCTCAGACCGAGACGACCCAGGACCCCTCCATTGTTCGTGCTCAGACTTGGACCTTTGTGGAATGAAGGTTTTGAAGGCCGCTGTGCACGCCTTCGCCTCCCTAAACTCTCATACCTCAGGGAACCCAGTGTACTCAGACCCACTTTGCAGAGGGGTGACTGGTTCACCATGATGGCAGTATGATGCAACTAGCGGACTGCAGAGTGGAGTAAAGCCGCTCGACGCCTCAGCAAGAGGAGCTCCATTCCGAGAAAGGATATCCTGACATAGGAAGCCCCTCGGGGCGAACATGGATATGGCGTCCCAGTCAGGGCAGCCTAAGAGGCATAAGCCCAGCCCGGACGTCCAGGAGGGGGGCATCTCACAAAGCATACACTCCGGAGAGCTCACCAGAAGGAAGGACCCGCAGGTCCTGGGATTGCAGTGCTGTACTGGGGACCTGATGACCAAGAAGGCTCCCACAGAAGCCTAATGACTTGGCCACATGATCCAGGAAGCATGAAGCCGGAAACAGGGATATCATCCAGTCTGGATCCTGTATCGACGAGTGAGGTCATCACCGTAAAAGTCGATAGCTAAGGTTCTGAGTCCAGCAGAGGGGGTGCTCACCGAGGACCTACCCTAGACAAGGACAGAAACACAGGTCCCAGAAACACTGCAAAGAAGGCTAGCAGAAGGATTCACACTACCACCAGCGATTACATTTATTGAAAATGGATCGTACTCACCCACCATGGTTCCCACGCATGAGCTCTGTTCAAGAAGCGAAGCCCGAAGAAGCCTCGAGTCCGGACCATCAGTAAGGTGGTTACTATGTAAGACACAGAACCAACCAAAACATCATAGGTCCAGCATAAGAGACTGCAGTGCAGGCGCAGGAGGTTCCTACCTAACCTTGGTCAGGTGGAATTGATGGTGGTTATAGGGGAATTTAGGAAGGGGATGATGAGGGCAGAAGTTAAACCCACCGAACCCGCGCTTGAGCTCCGTTCAAGAGGCGAAGCCTGAAGAAGCCTCGAGTCCGGACCATCAGTAAGGTAGTTTCTATGTAAGACACAGAACCAACCAAAACATCATAGGTCCAGCATAAGAGACTGCAGTGCAGGCGCAGGAGGTTCCTACCTAACCTTGGTCAGGTGGAATTGATGGTGGTTATAGGGGAATTTAGGAAGGGGAAGATGAGGGCAGATGTTAAAACCCCCGAAGGAGGTGAGTAGATGTTTAGGTCTTACTCTGGTCCGGACGAGAGCATTGAGAACACCTTGTCTGGATCACCTCCCTCAGGTCTTGCCTACCTCCCTTTGACTCGCGCTTCCTCCTAGCCCCACCCGCAGGCAGGGAGGGGCACGAGTCACGACACTAGCCTTCTGTGTCCGTCTCTGATCCTCAGACCGAGACGACCCAGGACCCCTCCATTGTTCGTGCTCAGACTTGGACCTTTGTGGAATGAAGGTTTTGAAGGCCGCTGTGCACGCCTTCGCCTCCCTAAACTTCTCGGCCACCGTCTCGACGGAGGTACTAAAAAGTTCGGAAGGCGAAACCGGAGCATCGAGGAGAAAGCCCTTCTCTTTCTTCCCGATATCTGCCAGGTTCACCCACAGATGTCTCTCCGTTACTTCCATGGCCACCATAGATCTGCCCATAGCAGAGGCAGACTGCTTAGTAGCACGGAGAGCAAGTACCCTGGTGCAGTGCAGCTCAGCTTCCTCGTCAGGGGAAAGGCCCTGCCCTTTATCCAGGTCTTTCAGCAGATCAGCTGGGTACGCCTGAAGCACCGCCATCGTGTGCAATGAAGCGACAGTCTGACCTGCTGCTGCGTATGCTCTGCCATTTAAGTGAGATGTATCCTGAAGGGGCTTAGATGGCAAGGAGGAAGCCTTGAGAGAGGATGTCTCAAACTGAAGCAGTTCAGTTTGAAAGCTTGATATTGTGGAGGTGTGGACACTTACATTTGAGTTCATGACCCAGACGTGCTGGTCGATTCTCTTCAGTGTTTGTTGGTATTGGTTGATAGACGTGTCATTCCAAGTCTTCGTGAACATCATATTGAGCCAAGTACTGCAAAATTATCAAGTAAAAGCTACATTATCATTAGGATAAATATTAAGAGGGAAACTCATTTAAAAAATCTGTGTTTTAAATGAGATTACACTGTATCTTTTGCTCCCATCTCAGATATTAAAGTAGTTGCATTAGGGGGCTCGCACAGGTGCCCAGATTCATAGCTGGATAGTAGACGAGGAAGGCCAAACACATCTCATCTGAAGTTGAGTATCCCCCCCTGCAGGCAGAAAAAGGGAGTTTTACACATAATTGTTCCTCTCTATATGAAGTATTAGACAAATAGAGTTCTGCAGGGATGATGTGTTTTTGTGGGCCAAAATCTGGAAACGGGCATTTTAGCACATACAGTTCCATTGTCCAGATGTCAATGGGTTTTTTGAATGGGTTTTTGGTTAAATGCCTGATATAAGGTCTGTGGTGAACACAAGCTCAAGATATTTTCATTTTTATTCAATGACATAAAATACAAATTTGTGATTTTTTTTTAGCTTTTACTCGTCTCGAAAGAGGCGATTGCTAACAAGTGTCTAAAAAGGTTTGTTAAATAAAGACTGAAAGAGTTTTCAGAAGGTAAGTGGTGGCGATGCTAAAGTCATGCGACTGTGGTGCAGTTAATTTATAGCTTACGTTTAGCTTTTTACTTCTGGTATGCCCTGCCATTTAAGCGAGATGTAGCCTGAAGGGGCTTAGATGGCAAGGAGGAAGCCTTGAGAGAGGATGTCTCACCCACAGAGAGATAGCTAGCCAGCGTTTCTTCTATAGGGGACATCCTCTCATAGCCGCTTTCATGCATCCCTTCTATGTTGGCATAACTCGTATGGATGTGAGAGGAAAACGGCCTCCTACATTCGTTTTCGATCTCCGTATGGAGATCAGGAAGAAAAGAAAGGCTCACTTGAGCTGGGGGGCTATGGTCAGAAAGATAACGCTCGTCAAGATGACCTCGTGGTGCCATCTTCCTGGCGTGCTTCCACGGCAAGTCTCGCCGTGGTGCGTTCCATAACCTCCAATAGCTCATCATACGCAGGGCAGGAGGGTTGGGAGGGCTCAGCCTCAACTTCTTTGCCCCCCTCAGACATCTCCTGCTCTTCCTGGGCAGAACCCAGCAGGGCA
>NW_015552809.1:111184-121256 GCF_001515605.1 Sinocyclocheilus anshuiensis | reverse complement strand
TTTTTTTGATAACTGCCTGATATAAGGTCTGTGGTGAACACAAGCTCAAGATATTTTCATTTTTATTCAATGACATAAAATACAAATTTGTGATTTTTTTTTAGCTTTTACTCGTCTCGAAAGAGGCGATTGCTAACAAGTGTCTAAAAAGGTTTGTTAAATAAAGACTGAAAGAGTTTTCAGAAGGTAAGTGGTGGCGATGCTAAAGTCATGCGACTGTGGTGCAGTTAATTTATAGCTTACGTTTAGCTTTTTACTTCTGGCGATTGTATTTAGGCATTATAATTCATAAGAGTTATGTTAATTTGTGAAGATTCTCATAATAAACAAAACATGTAAGAATCACTAACTTTTGTTGATCACAGAACTTATTTTCTGCAATAATCTAAATGCCAAAGGAAAAATCCTATTGGGTCTTTGTTGAGGGAACCAGGCTGATGCTAACTTCTGGGCTGGCCTACAAATATAAGTCATCACCAGGGTTTGAAATTAACTTTTTCACTCACCATCCAATGTGCAAAATGTTTATGTTAACAGAAATTAACCAGATTAACTACGTCACAGCTTCATACATATAAATATATGTATTATCAAATCTGAATATCTGCAAGATTTTTTAAATCAAATTTAAGACATTTTAAGACCTTTTTAAGACCTGCACAAATAAAATTAATACCATATATACAGTTCAGTTACAGGTTTTCACACAAGCAAAACGTTTTCAGCACACATTTCAGCCTTTAAACCATTTTTAAGAAAAGGGATTAGTCAACAGTATCAATTATTACATTTAAACAATTATTACCAATCAATTATTATATTAATTGAATAACATATAAATATATCTTAATGTATTAATTGTGGATCAGGAAGAAAAGAAAGGCTCACTTGAGCTGGGGGGCTATGGTCAGAAAGATAACGCTCGTCGAGACGACCTCGCGGCGCCATCTTCCTGGCCCGCTTCCACGGCAAGTCGAGCCTCGCTGTGGCGCGTTCCATAACCTCCAATAGCTCATTATACGCAGGGCAGGAGGATTGGGAGGGCTTGCAAAATGTTTATGTTAACAGAAATTAACCAGATTAACTACGTCACAGCTTCATACATATAAATATATGTATTATCAAATCTGAATATCTGCAAGATTTTTTAAATCAAATTTAAGACATTTTAAGACCTTTTTAAGACCTGCACAAATAAAATTAATACCATATATACAGTTCAGTTACAGGTTTTCACACAAGCAAAACGTTTTCAGCACACATTTCAGCCTTTAAACCATTTTTAAGAAAAGGGATTAGTCAACAGTATCAATTATTACATTTAAACAATTATTACCAATCAATTATTATATTAATTGAATAACATATAAATATATCTTAATGTATTAATTGTATTGACTTTTAAAATGCATGTCAATCCACAGGTTCAAATTTATAACTGAGTGTTTGCTGCATAAAAATATGGGTCGATTTTCTTATCGGGGCTTATTGAAAATGCACATTCATTCTCTGCCAGCAGGAGGTGCTTTTGTAGCGGCATAATATAGCAGTTTCCACGGTAACGGCTGTACAGTGCAACACCTGACTTTGGTTAGGGAAATCACATCATCATCATCCAGCAGCTCACCCTCGTCCGCGGCCAACGAGCGGGAGAGGGAAAGCTCCTCTTTAAACTCATCGGCCAGATCCGCCTGTGATCCCCATGAACTCATTCTCCTCTGTGCCTCAGCAGCGGCGGGTCCTGAACCGCGGGGAGCAGATGGCTATCCTTCCTTCCTCAAAAAGAGAGACAGACGAGAGCGGAGCTTTTTCATCGAAAAACGCTCACAGTGGACGCAGATTGACGCCTCTTTATACTGTGGTCGCACCGGTAGTGACATCATAGGCTGTCGCCGGCCAATGTGTTGTTGTTCTTTTTAATGTATGCTTCAGACATGGGTCACGTTGAGGCGTTCCCCATAGCGACCCCTATCCACCTGCGATCCCCACGAGCTCATTCTCCTCTGTGCCTCAGCAGCGGCGGGTCCTGAACCGCGGGGAGCAGATGGCTATCCTTCCTTCCTCAAAAAGAGAGACAGACGAGAGCGGAGCTTTTTCATCGAAAAACGCTCACAGTGGACGCAGATTGACGCCTCTTTATACTGTGGTCGCACCGGTAGTGACATCATAGGCTGTCGCCGGCCAATGTGTTGTTGTTCTTTTTAATGTATGCTTCAGACATGGGTCACGTTGAGGCGTTCCCCATAGCGACCCCTAGAGGACGCAGTTCGAAGTTCCCACGGTAACGGCTGTACAGTGCAACACCTGACTTTGAAACGTGCAGCGCTCATATTTATTCAATGAAATCATAGCCTTTTGAAGTTTAATCACCACATTAATCGCAATTCTTGTCTTTCCATCCCCAAATTTAAGACCTCTTGAAATCATAATTAAGACTTAGTTGTACCATTTAAGACTTGTATGACCTTAAATTTGATATAACTAAATCAATCAAAGTGCATGATATCAGGAGAGTTCAGCTGCACAGTAAGAAAATTACAGTGTCTGAGTACTCGCTTCAATGCAAACAAAATGAGCGCAGTACATTCAAGTAAACTAGGTATGTGCAGATGCTACGCAATTAGGCTGTATTTAATATATCATGATGACTCACAAGTTCAGTATTTGCTCTAAATCTGCAGAGATTTGACTTACATTAACTTCCCCAAGAATTGAATGAGTGAAGAAAAGTAACCCGCCAAACTGGCTAGTGAATTTTGACAACGTTACCCGCCACAACTGATTTTTACCCGCATTTGGCGGGTTGACGGGTGTTAATTTCAAACCATGGTCATCACTGCACCACTCTATTGGCTGAGACAGTGGTGGAGTGCTTAAAAATGACTGGAGATTCAAATTCCCAGACAATTAAAAAGTATGCTGCACCCATGTTAGCAATCCAGTTGAGGCTTAAACTGCCATGGAACAACTTCAAACCATCACATAAATATTAAAATGAAGCACTCTAATGATCCCCATGAACTCATTCTCCTCTGTGCCTCAGCAGCGGCGGGTCCTGAACCGCGGGGAGCAGATGGCTATCCTTCCTTCCTCAAAAAGAGAGACAGACGAGAGCGGAGCTTTTTCATCGAAAAACGCTCACAGTGGACGCAGATTGACGCCTCTTTATACTGTGGTCGCACCGGTAGTGACATCATAGGCTGTCGCCGGCCAATGTGTTGTTGTTCTTTTTAATGTATGCTTCAGACATGGGTCACGTTGAGGCGTTCCCCATAGCGACCCCTAGAGGACGCAGTTCGAAGTTCCCTCGAAAGGGAACAATATTTTTCACAATGCAAGGCACCCATATTTTTAGTAGGATGTCTTTAGTACTAAAACATTACTTAGACACACACTTGATCATGTCTGACAAGATGGTTGTGCTTCCTGATACCGAACAAACCCCCACAATCCTTTGAGGTGACGAAAGTCCACCAGTGTCAGTTCTCTAGTATTCATCTCTCATTTTCACATCATTCTTCCTACATCACTGTAATGCTATCTGTGTATTTCGGTTGATTTGAAATTGTGTGCATTGATTAGCAGTGATTTGTCGAATACTTTGATCATGCTGAAGTGTTCACAGATTGCACTACTTTAATCTGCTCTTGGTTCTCGATCTGTTCTGAGGCTTTGATTAATTTACGGCACACTACAATCAGACCCAAAGCATTCTCCGCTGTTGCTTTTATTGTTACAGATGACAAGAGAATGAAGAAGAAACTAATTTATTATCTGTTCTGACTCTGAGACAAATGGTAGAAAAAATGGTTGGTTCTGATTAATAGACGTTATTGTGGGAGTGATGCACATTTTTTTTTTTTTATGAAAAAATGATATGCTCCAGATGGAAAATATTTAACTAGCTTTTTGAATGAAAAGAAACATCCATCAGCTTTCACTGAGAAACATACACAAAACCCACAACATTATTGATGTATTGGATTTGTGAAAGTAAGCATATGAGCCTGTTGTTGACTCCTGTGTGGACATTTTCTCTTCCAGTAATGTATTTTGTAGGCCAAAACCCTGAAACGAATTAGCATTTTAGCACTGGTTCCATCATTCTAATATGTGCAGATGCTACGCAATTAGGCTGTATTTAATATATCATGATGACTCACAAGTTCAGTATTTGCTCTAAATCTGCAGAGATTTGACTTACATTAACTTCCCCAAGAATTGAATGAGTGAAGAAAAGTAACCCGCCAAACTGGCTAGTGAATTTTGACAACGTTACCCGCCACAACTGATTTTTACCCGCATTTGGCGGGTTGACGGGTGTTAATTTCAAACCATGGTCATCACTGCACCACTCTATTGGCTGAGACAGTGGTGGAGTGCTTAAAAATGACTGGAGATTCAAATTCCCAGACAATTAAAAAGTATGCTGCACCCATGTTAGCAATCCAGTTGAGGCTTAAACTGCCATGGAACAACTTCAAACCATCACATAAATATTAAAATGAAGCACTCTAAAAGGACGGATAAGGATCTTAATTGATGTCTAAATGTGTCCACAGCTCTGCCTAAGAATGCAGGCCTTGAGTATCCAGAGCTGAATGTTAAGCAGTATGAGCCTACATTACAGTGAAATGGCCCATTATTCCTTAATAAACTTTAATGTTGTGTAAAACACATTTAAACTCAATTTAATCTACACTTATCATATGTGATCGTGAAGTACTACCATATAATGGTGTCATATTAAAACAAAAGACTAGGAAGCTTCAGGGGGTTGTATTTCAACTGAAATGCAGTGTAATTCTCAGGTTCTCAGATGTTGTAGCACTGGCATAAAATAGACAATATATTTAAATGTATTTATATTTATTTCATATTAAATGATGTGTTATTATCTTGTTATAACATGAACATGATTTTTTTTATTGCTGTTCTGAACATATATTTTACACACAAATCAATTCAAGTAATGTAATGAGCAGTATTTAAAAACCAAACAAGAAATAGTCAAATTAAATAAATGTGTTAAACACATTAAATACAACAATGATATTAAATGTTTCATTGAATTGTAGTTATTACATATTTATTAATGTGTTATTATCTTGTTATAACAAATTTAATGTAATCACGATTAATCACAGTTTTTGTAGCTAACATGTTAATGGAGTCCTTAAATATTAATACATGTTAAATAGCAATTTTATTAATACTAAATGTTATATAGTATTTTTTATTTTTTTTTGTGATGTAAACTGAACGGATTGAGCCATAAATCCAGCAAAGATAAGAAGACTTTATCTTAAATATCCTCACTAAATATTTGAGTTCTCCAGCACACAATGCTGTGTAGATTGCTCGTCTTTTCTCCATGTGAGATATTCCACCGAGAGGCCCGTGTGCAATGAAGGAGATCAGTCCAAAACAAACATCTCCTGGCCTTACCCATAGCTCAGCCACTGATAATGATGCTGGAAACTACAGCAGGCAGGTGGCTGTCCATTTTAATTCACATTCTCATTATATTGACACATGCAAAAAGGTGACAGTCTTTGTGAAGCTGTACAGCAGTTTAACAGGATAAATCTCTCACACAGACCAACATGTAAAGATATTTAAAAAAGCTGCTAACTGTTCGATTTACAAAAAACAGACACGTAGGTTGTGCCATGAGAAAGAAACAGAGAGATTGTATGAGCACAAGGAAAGGAGCATCCACAGGGACGGGTGAGTGATTATGTATGCATGTTTGTGAGTGTGCGTAATTGCAGAAAGTCTCTTGGGTCTCTATTGTTAGACTTGTCAAAATGCCTTTGATTAGGACTTATATAAATATATATAACACATAACTGCATCTTTTTGAAATATCAAATGTGCCTTGTCTGTATATTCTATCCACAAAATGCAAAGAAAAATAAATATTTATTGATTGTTAGCACAATTTCTATCAGCATATTTCATGAAAGTGTTAGTGAGGGGTGTAAAACACATTAACGCAACATAGCATGTTGCAGATTTTCAAAAAGTCCACTGCACATGCCTGATCTGAGCACTCGGATGTCGAAGGAAATAACAAAAGAGTTTGATGAAGATCTGGAAATCTCTGAGCAGAATACTGGAAATGCAGACCTCCTATATAGTAACACTTCATTTTAAGGAACCAATTCTCACTAGTAACTAGCATGTATATCACTAGCATATTGGCTGTTTATTAGTACTTATAAATCACATATTAATGCCCTTTTCTGTATGACCATTTTTCAGATCCCTTAATCCTACCCCATACCTGAACTTAACAACTATCTTACTAACTATTAAAGCAGCAAATTGGGAGTTCATTGAGGCAAGCGTCGTGCTTAACCTTAAAATAGAGTATGACTAAATAAATAAGCTCTTTCTGAAATAAATACATAAATGAATGAATAATAATCCCTGTTACATATGGTACAACAATAAGTATTGCATTTCAACAGTGCCCATAACAACATGTATATAGTGTATTTACTTTGTAGTTAAATTATTATTATTTTATTATGACAGATTAGTTAATCATTTAGAATAGGGAACACTAATTCACTTTTAACTACGACTTTTGCCTCAACAAATTCCTAATTTGCTGCTTATTAATAGGTAATAAGGTAGTTGTTAAGATTAGGTATGGGGTCGGATTAAGGGATCTAGAATAAAGTCATGCAGAATAAGGCATTCATATGTGCTTTATAAGTACTAATAAGCAGCCAATATGCTAGCAATATGTATGCTAATAAGCAACTAGTTAATAGCGAGAATAGGTCCTTAAAATAAAGAGTTACCCCAAAAACACATTGTATGGGTCAAAATTATTGATTTTTATTTTATGCCAAAAATCATTAGGATATTTAGTACAGATCATGTTCCATTAAGATATTATGTACATAAATATATAAAAACGTAATTTTTGATTATTAATATGCATTGCTAAGAACTTAATTTGGACAACTTTAAAGGCGATTTTCTCAATATTTAGATTTTTTTGCACCCTCAGATTCCAAATATTCAAATAGCTGTATCTCGGCCAAATATTTTCCTATCCTAACAAACCATACATCAATAGAAAGTTTATTTATTCAGCGTTCAGATGATGTATAAATCTCAATTTCGAAAAATGTACCCTTATGACTGGTTTTGTGGTCCAGGGTCACATATATGAAATATATTGCCTTTAGGATGTAGTATACTGTATAGGAGCACATACTGCAGAAACTAACATATTTAAAGGGGTCCTATTATGCCTTTTACATTTTTCAGCTTTAGTTAAAGGTGCAGTAGGAGATCTTGGAAAATGCTAACTTTAGCCTGATAGCACTGAAAGCGAACGTCCCACCCTCCCTGCAATCGCCGTCCAAAGTCACACCCCCTGAACGCATAGACGCTCACAGACCAACAGACCAGAGACAACATTACTACAATAGGCTACATCAGCGGTTCCCAATTCCAGCCCATGTTCCGAAGTGAGGTAAACTTCAACTGATTTCCCCTGCTCAGGGAGTAGGGAGCAATGAACACTGTGTAGGGATCATATCGATTGGAACACAGTTCATGCATGTAGCTCACTTCTAACGAGCTGGTTATCTGAATCGTTAACTAAGAGAGACATGCAAAATATGCAGAGCGGGCGTGAGGCGCGAGGACTGGGATTGGAAACTGCTGGGCTACATCATGTGTCATTCACCGGTGAGAAAACTTTAAAGGTATTACAATACCAGGAAGGAAGATTGGGTTGTTGATGTTTGTCTGCCATTCTCGCTTTGTCTGCACAACATGCGTGAACGCGCTGATGACGTATCCTGTCTGCGCGAACCGGGTGCGCAGAGGTATGCTAATACATACCTTGACAGGCAGGTAGGAAAGCCAATTAAAACGCTCGGACCGAGCCACCAGAACCTCTCATGTTTTTCTTATAGTGCAGCTCTGCTAATTCCCTTTTAAAGGGATAGTTCTAACCAAATTTAAAAATTCTGTCATCATTTACTCACACTCATGTTGTCCAAAGTCTGTATGACTTTCTTTTGCAAGAACACAAAAGATATTTAGCAGACTGTCTGAGTTGCTCTATTCTATAAAATGAAAGTGGATGGGGACCAGAGGCTGTCAAGCTCCAAAAAAGACAAATATGCACAATAAAAGGATCACAAAAGTGGTCCATATGACTACATTCCAAGATGTCTTAAGCCATCTAGACCTCTATGAGGAATGAAGTGAAATTTAAGATCACCATTCACTTTTGTATATGGAAAATAGCAGCTTGGACATTCTGCTACATCTCCTTTTGAGTTCCACAGAAGAAAGAAAGTCACATGGGTTTGAAAATACATAAAGGTAAGTAAAGTATAATATGTTTAAAGAAAATCCATCCCCATGATAAACAAATAAGCTGTGTTCTTACCATTCATGACTGCAGGTGGGATGTGAGGGACCCTCTACTCAACCGTCTGGATAATACTCATCTGGAGAAACAGAGAGAAAGAGAGTGAGGAGGATTTTACATGCAGACAAGCAACAGAGGACACGCTATGAAAGAAATTAAGCAAGAGAGAGACTGTGAACAAGTGAAAATGGGACTAAATGGGAAGAAGAGAACAAGTAGAGAGTAATGAGAATGGAAAAGAGGGCTTTTAAAGATGGACAAAGGGAGATGCAAATCTTCTCAGCTGCGCTTGAATATTTTGGCCATTGTTTCTATCCATTTTCCTCTTACACTTGTGGGATTACAAATTTAAGAATCTGTTTAAAATATGCTGATCCTATGTTCTGACATAGCATCACATGAAAAACTAAGGTGAAGTACATTGTATTTAGCATTTAAGGTAAATTACAACAGACAAATTATTATCTTAAGCAGAGTGTAGCAAGAGGTTCCTGTCTGTTCCTGTTCTCTTATTGTTAGTCAAATGAACCAGATTACTGAGACGATCACCTTTTGTTTGTAATGGCTCTTGGTGCCTCTGCCCCAGTCTTTGAGTAGTTATACTGATTGGATTAGCACCTATGCATTTGAATGACACTGTTATGCTGATGAGATCAAGGCTGGGAAAATGCCGGTGTCGGGCTGATTGCCTGTACTTCATTTGCATGCTATGGGTTAGATTGTCTCCACCTCTACTGAATGTATCCCGCCCCCTTAAAATGTATATAAACTACAATGTATTACTGCCTTAGTCAGACTTTTGATGACTGCAGCGCCACACAGCGCGTTCTCAATAAAGAACTCTGCTGAAAATACCCAAGAGTCTCCTGGTCTCTGCTTCGACGAGGAAAAAGTTTCCTACACACATTTAAGTGTTCATTCGGACTACAGCACGCTTCTTCTGGAAATTGTGGTGAAGTCACATTGTCACTCATTTAATTATTTCCCACTCACAGAGTCACAAAAAAGGGGGTGAGGCCTGGTTGAGCTGCATTTGAGACCATAGACTGCTAACCAAAAAAAAAAAAACCACTCTGAAACATCCTGTAAAATCTTTTTATGAAGGCTATCTGTACTGTCTATAGGCAGTTTATTTGAGCTTCCTTTTAATTGCTCATTAATTTAACTATGAAAGCTGAAATTGTTTCAGTACAAAAGAAAAACACTGCCTAATCAGTGTCATCCAGAACCAGATTTGCAGACTGTAGCTTGCCACTGCATGCCATGTCACGTCTGCGACACAAATGCACAGTCTTGTATGCATACATACATCTTGTATAACATACACATGTGATTTGCTTGTTTAAAGCAGGCTCTGAACAAGCAGTTCTTCCATCGGTTTCACTGTATCATTTCAACCTGAAATCTCGCTGTGCCAATGTAGAGTATAATGCACTGTAATCATGCATGCTATTATTTGACTTAAATTCAAAGTAATACAATAATATAAGAAATATTTCTCAATCCACAAAGTGAAGTTTAATAAAGATAGAAATGTGTCTGTATTCTCTATATACATTATGTGCAACAACAATAAACGATCACTAAATTAAATTCATGTTAAATATAGCCTGAATTCATAAAAATACAGCAACCTGAAAATTACTAATACCTGAATTTCTA
>NW_015552809.1:107681-111034 GCF_001515605.1 Sinocyclocheilus anshuiensis | reverse complement strand
AAATATTTAAATGTATTATTTATGAATATTTGTTTGATGTGTATATACGTGTATATATATATATATAATTTACATTTTAAAAGTATGATTATCTGACCATAAAGTCAAAAATTATAAAATAATATAATTATATATTTCAATATTTTAGTGTGAACATTTTTCTGCACATTATAACTGTGCCACCTAGTATCATCTAAAATTGCCAAGACAAAAGAGTGTCAGTTGTGTTTTTTTAAACTAAGTTTTAGCAAGACAAAGGATTCAGCCATTTTAATCCAAAATTATTTCAAATGAAATTTCCCGCCACAGAATGAACGGTGATTTGAGATGTGCTTGGAAGGGTTAAATCACAAGGGTCTACAAACATCATTGTACCTCTCCACGGGTGGGGCTGCTCTCTTTAACTGCTGCTCCGATTTCATCAGGAGCTGTGATTCACTTCCTCTGACTATCTCATCTCAACAGTCCAGGGGTCCTCTTCACAGCACCCAAGAACGGAACAACTCACTGAGGATTGATGAGACCAAGATTGCAGAGGAAATATGAGAATCTGCCAGTAAAGGTTTTGAAACCAAAAACTGGCCGCACATTCCACAAAGAATTTCTCTACAAACTAAAAAGACGATGATAGCAGCTGAGACGGTCAGCAAACATTTTCTCACCGACTCTTACGGAGAGACAGATGTGACTGAGGAACAGCAGCCTAGAAAGTGAGCAAAGGTGTGCTCCTCTCTGTGAAAGGTTGCCACAGATTGTTTTGATACTGAGGGATAAGAGAGAGAAAGAGAGAGAGCGAGAGAGAGGTCGGGCTGCTTTCCCAGTGAGCCTGCTCCTCTTTTTGATCATAATATCTTTTGAAGCATAGAATGTGGCATACTAGACGTGCCAGATAATAAGATGCCTCAGAGCAGAGAAGGACAAAGAAAGCAAACCTCCAGAGAAGAGGAGGACTATATCTGGCCAATACGTCTGCTGTGTTCTCCACCTGCTTTCATGGGCTAGAATATTCTATAATTTAATGTGTCAGCCTTAGGGCAGTATGTTCAGCACGGGGAACGCTTGGCTTCCAGATGGTGGCCACCTAAAATGGTCATAATCTTCAGCTACTATGATATTGAAGCAAATCACAGAATATCTAATGGCTGAAATCTTGATTTTGTTAAAGCTAAGAGTGTTATTTTCACGCATAACTTTTTATGGCAGGTCTTTTTAAGATGTTATTTATGATTTTCTTTTTTCTTTTTCTTTTTTTTTTACAATAATACAGTATTATTTCAAATGTCTGGCTTTACATGATTAACAAATACAAGTTTAGATTTTAGTATTGTATTAATAAATGCTTATATTAACATTAACTAAGATAAAAATAAATAAAAAACTTGTACTGTATGTGAGTTTTTTGTTGAGTATCATATTTGACACATCTGGCTCATATAGTATGATATAGGAGAATATGAAGCTCAATTTTATTCAGAGGCCCAAACTAAGAAAAAATATGAAATTTGGGGGCCATAATATATGCTTATAATTTATTGCAATACAATGATGATTGAGAGATGAACTAATAAACATTCCTCAAAAGCATGATGTATCATATCTGAAACTGTATTTTAACAAGATAAGTTGCTTCAGTTCAGTAAGTGTTCATCTTGAAATGATATTACTAATAATATAAAATATTTTCTTAATCTATAAAATTATACATTTACTTTATTAAGACTCCACACCAAGACATTTAACACTTTTTGAATTATACTAAAAGGCCTTTTACTTGCTATTTTGTACAACAGGATTTTCAGCAAACTTTTGATCATGCTGATAATTTAGAGACCTTAGAAATTTGTGTATCAAATATTATTAAAGTAGGCTTTATAGGGTTAATATTATTTAAAGGATCTGAGCAAACATAGCAATAAACAGGTGTATTCTTATTAACTAGTGTTAACAAAGATTTAGAAATGCTGTAACAAATGCATTGCCCATTGTTATTTAATGTTAGTTAACACATTAAACAACAACATTAACTAATTGAACCTTACTGTTAAGTGTTGAAAAAAACATTTTTTCTGCAAAGAAGCGTACAAACTCAAGCTTGATTTCACTGGCATTGCGTGCAACATTTTCAGTATTGTCGCAATGGGCAAACTCTTTTTTAATGGACAGTTTTGTCTTTCAGGTTGGAGGAGACTTTTGCTATATAATTTAGTTAAAGTTAGCTAACTGGTTGACATGTTTATAGCTAACCTCCTGTATAATCTGGTTTGATGACAGACATTTAAAGCAAACTCTATCGCCCCCTCAGGTTTGTCACTGCCAGATAAAAGAACACACATTAAGCCTGCCTGCAGTGCGTTTGCCAAACATTTATGCAGCATAATACACTCTCATCGAGCATGTTTCAAAGTAAAATCCCACAGACTACCCAAAATGGAATAATTTTTACAGGACATGCGAAGTATATTGAGGAACATAGTGCATAACAGAGTGATCAAAGGATTAAATCTGTGCGCTCCCATTAGTGCAGTCATCCAGCTCAAACTCCCCAGTGCCTCATCAGACACTCGCTAGCGGCCATTTCAATAAACCTCAACATATATTATTAAAATCATTTTTTCAGCAATAAAACCCTAAGATGCTAAAAACCACCAACAGTTTCAAGATCTAGAGAATGCAGCACTTGAAATCGCCATTCTGAACTCTTCAGCAGAATCTCACATAGGTGGCCTGACATTACAGATTCCAGCCGGGAGTTAAGTCTGTCATTACACGTCACTGTTTCACAATGCTCTAAACTGTAAAAAAACATGGATGATTTTTTTTTAAGGGCATTTGAAGTGCAAAATTCAAAATACAGGTAAAACGAAAAAAAAAATAGAAAAAATAGAAAAACACAATATGGAAAATGCATTAATATAATACATTGTGCCCTATTTTGCGAATTTTATTTAAAGTGCGTAAGAAGCAAACAATAACCGGTAATATACATTAGCAGTGCTACCGAAAATGTATAAACTTAAACTTTACCTCCATACTAAAATCTCAGTTGGCCAGACATCGTTAGTGAATTAAAATATTGGTGTCTGGGATGCCATGAGCCATGTGTGTACACCATGAATTTTTAAAAGTTTAATTTTGTGCTATAAATGAATAGCATTCATAAACAGCTCTTGAGATAGTATTCTTAATAGAAACAGAATAGAAGATTGGACCCGGAAACAGAATACATTGCATCACAACTTAAGCAAATTGGATGTTAGTAGAAAATAAAAGACACAATGGGGACAATAATAATAATAATAATAATAATAATAATAATAATAATAATAATACATAAATGCAATATATATGTATAT